>NC_050527.1:12785066-12804314 GCF_002922805.2 Oryzias melastigma
CTTAACAAGCACACCTTAATATAAAGCGTTACCAAAAACCTTTCAGATATCAGTTTATACATTGATTGGAATATGAAGAAAAATTAACAATGTTAGAACATGATGATATCTCAACAGTGTAATTACTCATAAAGAAACTTTTTTGTAGTAAATGAATGCATCCAGTACAAGTCACATTAGATTAATTAAAAATGATTATCAATTCAAATCTAAGTAAACTTTGATTTGTTGCTTAAAAGCGAGTGGGAAAACGCAGTTTTATATGACTCCACTCCTGTATCATGAAATTCAAATTCTTTCAAATCAGTGTGCTTTAAAAGAGAGTAAACACTCATTTGTTTAGTAACCCTTTTAAAGTCTCACTCTGGTTATCTTTTGATCTATTTTAAAGCATTCCCAGTGGTCTTTTAATTATGATTATTTCATTTTTGGGCAAAATAATAATAAAAGAAAAGGAGTTCATCAGAAACTCACATTTGTTGGTGCAGAGTAAGTCCACCCCCATTTCCCATCATCTACTCTCTGTTTACATGATCTCCAGGTAGCTTACAGACCTTCACATCCCCAATGTAACTTTAGTGGTCCAACAAAAACGGCGAGCAATATCAGAGCTATCCAGCCATTCAGTTTTGAGAAAAACAAAGACATAAATGGATCTAGTCGTCTACAAGTGGATGCATAGAATGGAGCAGAGCACTGCTGCAGACTTTTTCCAAAAGGATTTGTTTGTCCTCTCCTAATTCATGATTTGAATAACTGTTGAATCTTAATTTTCTTCATAGATGTTCTCCATCATGAGAAAAATCCCATAGGAACCTGTTCGAAACACCAAAAATTATAATTAAATTACAGATTATCTGTCTATCAAATAATACTTTTATTTTGTTAATTTTTGATGAGAACAGAATTGTTATGGTACTTTTACAAACACATCACCTATTGTCATGTCTTACCTAATAATATGTTGTGATCTCATGTGCAGGGAACCTTTTGAATATGCATTGTGATTCTGTTAGAGTTAATATAAATTTTGAACAAGTAATTAATGTTTAAATCTTGGACAGTTCTATTTAAAACCACAAGTTTTGAGGGTTACTGATTCCAAGGAAATATGTGATGCAGCTTTTTCTGTCATGCATTTTAATGCTTTGGACTTTGGAAAGCATGTGTTAGATGTGTGGGAACCTTTCTGCCCAATATTTATAATTAAACAGAAGAAGCTCCAAGCAACCAAAGTTCAACTGCCTCAGCCTGGAGCAATGTTATTCTTAAAGTTGAGAGGCAGGCATTGTATCAGCCTTTTAAAGAAAGGAAGATGTGTGTTGAGAAGACTGCTAAGTATTCCATTTTGACATAGAAGAGAGGGAAGTGACAGTCACTGCGGAACGACACTGATGTGTTTTGACAGGCCATCAGGTAACTTCCTTCTCTGAGGTGTGAGAGCATCAAAGTTTACTCCTATGAAATGTCTCAACATGTCATTATCTCCAAGCACATTAAGAAAATCAAGATTTGACCTTCACACACACGAAACAGTAACTTCCTGCTGGCTAAATCTTCATTACCTACTTGGTAACTTAGAACCAACTTCTTTTTTTAATATTTGGGTTGCAAAAGTGAATAAATGAATTATAATTCCAGCTGTAATAGTTAGATTACATTCATTTTGTAATAGAAAAATCACCTGTAAGTATTAAGGATGCACATTTTTTCTTCAATTTCTTATGAAAAAAGGAGTAAAAATTTGGTCTCATGACTCACTGTTGATTAACAAAGTAATTTGTCTAAACTGTATCTAATTAAGAAAACTTCTAAGTTTGACAAGTACATAGACAAAAGAACGGTCTGCTCTTATTAGAGATAATGACTGGAAAAATATTTGGAAATACACCAACAATATGTCAGTGTGTAACAGCAATTAATATTTATCTGACCAAATCGCAGAGATAGCTTCATATCTAATCTCTCTTTCTTGTGCTTGAGGTTCAAAACAAAAACTGGAACTCTGACACATTGGGTTTGGTCTGGCTCAAAGTTGTAAAAGTCTGATATTCTTTCATTGAGAAACAGAAGATATTGGGACTGAATGTGGATGGATCTGGATCCCTTGTCTCTCATTTTTGGGACTCCTTAGCAAAAATGCAATGTGTTAAGAAAAAACTGTACCATGTGTTGACTTTTGCTTCAAGAAAGAACATACTACAACATTAGGTCAGTGAAAAAAGCAACAGTTAAGGGATGGCAAAAAGTGTTACTGGACTTGATTCCACTGGAATACCAAACATTCTTAATACATGAAAAGACCGACTATTTTTTTATACTTGGAATCCTTATATTAGATATGTAGAACCTGAAGTTGCTAGCATTCTGATCCGGGTTGCCATGCCCTTTTTTTCATTTATTTACTTAGTTTAGCTTTGCCAAAGTATTTGTTCAACTTTTCGAGCGTCTAAGTCTGTATGTGTTTATCTTGTTTTTGTGTTGTTAATTCTAAAAACCCAATTCAAAAAAGGAGACAAAATCTGTTCTTTTAACCCTCCAGGAACAATTTTTGTTGTAACTTTTGTAAAATTGGTATGTATTATGCATTTTTAAGCAATTTTACTACATTTTTTTCCCGAAATTAGGTCAACTTCAGTGCTCTTTCATAGTTATTTCGTCTTTTAGCAAATTTAAAACTTTGAAATAGCTTTTGCATTTTTAGCAAATCCCTTCAGCATCTTCAATGACTATACTTTCAGCAAAAATGATCATGCTAGCCTTATAGCAGGTAATGCAACCTTTCCATTTTTATTTTAATTTTTTAATTTTTCATTGTTTGACGTGCGCTAAAAAGGCGTTCAACATCAATCAAAGCCCTGAACGGTGTGGCTGCATCTCCACACCATCTGAAGCTGTCAAACATGATTCCACTTTTAAGCTTTGGCGTTCTCTTGGGATCCAGAGAGCTAGAGTGCAGTTATTTTAACAGACATGGCTTCAACTTAGCCCCGCAAACAAACAGACAAGCACACAACAAGCTGTGTCCAGAGTGTGCGAAGCACTCGCGCTCACAAAATTCATTGCTCTCACCCACTTTGTATTTATGGGTATCTCTGCATGGGTACAAGGCTGCTGCTGGATGACTTAACATTTAAACCTTCTAATGTATAGCACCAGCTGCAGACACAGACAAGCAAGCTGTCAACATCCTCTGGAGGTTTACGACCACAGAACAACAGTGGACGGCAAGAAAACAGATTTATTGTTGCCTAGTTGTTGTTTATTTGATTATTTTTATTTTTTTTGCAAATGTCGTTTATATGATTGGATTCAAAGATTTTATTGAAAATTAATAGCATTTAAATATATTTAAAATCGCTGCATGGTATATTTAAAGTTGCAATGTCTCGTTTACACAAATTCTATTAAAAAATGGTGATAGTAAAGATAATACTAAAATAAACAAATTTGCATCTTTACTATATTACATGTTTGCATAATCTGATGTGACTTCTTGTTTATTGGCAGTTATTGTCATTTCCAACATGAAATCATTTTAATTGTTTAATACTGTGAAGGTTGATGTAAGACTAGACATCAATCACCTTGAAAAAAAAAAGTTTTTCTATTTTTTTTTTTTTTGTACTTGGAAAAAAAACATCAGTGGAGTTTGGGCAGACAGGGAAACAGCTCTTTGTTATTCTCCTGACCTTTAATATGATTGTTCAGCCCTGTTCACAAAGGGCAAAAACAACAAGCAGTAGATTACATGTCAGTCATTACTTCAAAAACGGACACAAAGCATAAAACCTCTAAAGGCTTTGCAAAAATATTTCATATTCTGTTAGCTTCCACCGTATGCAAAACTAGGAGCTTTTTGTCTTTCCATACCTGGTGTATCTATTCTGAATTGCATCTCAGTCTCTTGTGAATGCTTCCACATTTTTCTTGCATGCTATAAACTCACCTCTAATGCCAAGTTTAGGATGAATTGTCTTTAGAAATAGACAATGTTTCCTCAGTTATTAAACATGAACTATTCAAACGGTGCATGTAACGGATGTTCAGAGGCAGAAAGTGATCTTCTGAGGTTCTGCGGGGCATAGAGGTGTCTTGTAGCTGAATTAACAGCTTTGGTTAAATTATCACCTGCGATGGATTCAATTTCTTCTCTCAGGGTTTCCATTGATCTTCCCGGGCAACATAAAACCCATCAAACAGCCTCTACAGTGGTCATTCCGGGATAAATTTAGTCTAACTGAAAGAATGTGAATAGACAATTGACTCAAGTATTCTACCAGAACAATGAATATGGGCAGCTGCTGAAAATACAGCAACTTGGCAACTCTTCTGAGACGTGAGTGTGCTAGCAAACAAACACAGTCAACAACAGCAGAACCGCTAAGAATATAACTACAAGTTAAGCACAGAAATGAAGAAATCACAGGGATCACATCGGAGCCTGGGGGTGTCCGTGTCCCTGTGGTGTGGGTTCTGGGCCTCTCCAAAATTCCAACAGTGGAGGTTAGGCCATGTTTATAACACTCTTCAGGGACCCCCGGTTCTCTTGGACGTTCTCTTTCTGGGCGGGGGTGGGCAGCCCCTGCCTTGCTCTCTCCAGGACCTGCCATGGAGTTGGAGGGTAGTTGCAACCCTTGGGGCTCGTGCATGCCGAGGGTTGGGGTGGGGAGATGCCCAGAACTCCCAGATGGTGGTTGGCTGCTCGTATGGGGCTGAAGAGACTCTCCCGTGCTGGGCCCCCTGGTGCGGCGGGTTGGACCTTTCACTCTCGGTGCTCCTGTGCCTCCCTACTCTCTGGCGTTGGGGCCCCTGTGGCGGTCCTGCTGGCTCCGGTGTGGGTCACTGACGTGATTGCCCGCTGCTATCCCTTTCAGGTGTTGGGGGTCCTGAATACCACTGCTGCTTCGGTGGGGGTCCTCAGAATAGGCTTTATTGTCACTGTGACATGTTTACATGCACAAACGAAATTCCAGAGTGTCTTTGCAGTCGCGCGTTCAGAAAGAAAAATAGAAGTTAAACATATTTGAATGCTTTATTATCCACCACCACCACCATACTGAGTAATCACTACCCTATTACATAAATATCCCTTTTCCTTTATTTCTCCTTTTCCGTTCATTCCAAAAAAAAAAAGAATACAAATATAACCAATATAAATAAAGTTTGGCCTAACTTACAAAAGGAGTTTATACAGATATACATACCCCTTGTGTGTCAAAAGACCTAGGACCCCGTGTTGTAACAGTAAAAACACAAAAGCTCTTTATCTCTTATCTGTTTGCTCAGCTGTGTTGGACAGGATAAGTTAAGAAAATAAATACAATTCTGGTAACACTTTAACCTTAGTTAATGCATAATTAAGCATTAATTAACAACTAAATAACATAATATCCACATTTATCCATTGCTTTATAATAAAGCATTAATATGTTTCACAATGCATTTTTTCTGCATTATGTATCAGAAACAACATATTAGTTAATATATATGTAAAGACTATGTTAGATGTTTGTTTACGGGATGAAAATATATATATATATATATATATATATATATATATATATACTTTGTAACATCTATAAGTTTCTGTGTTTTAATTTCATTAAATCAGATTCTGCCGATCTTTATATATAGGGGGAGAACAACAGTTTGAAGCTATTTCTTCAAGACTGCATTTGTCCATTCACGCTGTGACTTTGTTAGAATTATATTTTTATGAGATTGCCATGCTTCCTTTAACTTCTACATCGCATCAAATCACACACATTTGACTGAACGAGCTCTCTGAGCACCCTAATGTGTTGCACAAATGTACAGTAAGTCAGAAGTGACTTGCAATTTCCCAAATCCCCCAAATCAACCGTACGAAACTAAACTACGCTAAATCCAATCATCAAAACACCACACTCCAGCCAAGACCCATTCTACAAAAACCTCATACTGCCTACCCATAAAAGAATAAATAGAATAGCTGAATGCGTCTGTGGAAAGAGAAAGGCAGGGCATTATATGAGGAATCCATTTTTCCTATTGAACTTTCTCACCTTTTGAAGCCGAGCAGAAAAGATACGATCAGAAAACAGCAGACGGCTCTGCTGTGATGTTTCCTGTTTGAAAGATGATCTGCAGCCACAGGATGTCTCTGGGACATTAACAGTATCCAAGATCAATAACCTTTAATTTTTATTAATTTTCCTTTAATTTAGATCACAAAATAAAGACATTCAATGGTAAAGTCGAAACTAAGAATGCATATTTTGAGAAAAGATTTTATATCTTTACAACATAATCAGCATCTGAAATAGAAAAAAAATGCAAAGTATTATAAAGTTCAAGCCCAAATTATATTACTTTCACATACATTAGATTCTGCAAGTTCCTTCTCTGCTGGCACTCTGCCTACGAGCACATTTGTCTTCTTTTGTGTTTCTACGGGGAGCAAAAGTTAGAGTGCTTTCTGGATTGCAGAGTAGGCATCTCATGACCTGCATCATAATGCATAATATACTGTTTCACTTTGTACTTGCATTGCTTTTTCTCACACAGAGATGTTGTGCTGTCATCAAACAACTGCAGCTGCCGCGCTCAAACTCATTGGAGTAAGTCCTCTTTAGGGTGTCATTAAGTCTGCATTTGCAGCTGATGGAAATCAGGCTTGGCTTCCTCTGCCACGTGTGCCTGTGTGGCGATATGTTCACCTCCGCTGGCATTAAATGTCCAGCATTGCTCATATTGTCTTAAAGAAGAGAAGAGCCTCTCCTGAATGGGTGCAGTTTATCACATGAAAGCATTTTTATTTCAATTTTTTGAACAATTTTCAACACGCAGAAGATTTTTTTTTTCTACCAGAAAGCTGATCCCTTTTTAAAAAAAAATTCTGCTTTAAAACAGTCATCATTAGCATTTTATCAATTATGCAATGAGTGAAAAGGTCGTCTTTTGTGCGGGAATTGATTACCTTTTATCTCCCCTTTAAGAGCTGCCACCGACTCCCCCTGTGATGGATAATTTTGACTCAGAAAATCAGTAATCACAATTTGCATTCTGCTCAGTAATTAAAAATGAAGCATGAATGAACCTATGCTTGACACTGGTAAAACAAAAAAAAAATGATAGATTAAATAAAATGGTTAAAATGATAAAAAAAGGGGAATAAACGAGTATTTGTACTGACAAATCACCAGTCTGTTTGCATTTCTATCCCGTCATCTGTCTTTTATTTTGGTTTTTGGCTTTTTGCCCTTCAGGTAACTCTGTTGCAAATGCCAAAGACACACACCAACACAATGGCACACCACACTGACCCACATAAAAAGATAAACATGCAAGTAAGCAAACGTGCCAGAAGTATATTATAGTTGCTATTTTTTTAAATTTGAAATAAGAAAGGCTCAAATGCTCCCTTCCAGACTGTCCCAAGCCTCTGTTTAAAAGCTACAGAGCTTCTGTGACTGTGGTATGACAGGATGTGTTGTAAGGATTGCAAAGCACAAGCAAAAAAAAAAAAAAAAAAAGCTGGTTAGTACAACAAATGAAAAGGCCTGTGGCAGATTTAAACTCAGCAATTATAGAGCTTCCCTGATGCTGCAGCCACACTGTATATAAATCTAAAACCCGACAGTAGGAAATATATAGTGAGGGCACACAGAGACTTGTTAGCACACTTGTGAACCAGGTAAAGCATGCTCCATCTGTGTCGTTTCTTTTTTTTTTTTCTTCCTAAGTTGCATTTTACAAATGGAAGCACATTTACGAGTACCTACAGGGCACAGTGGGCCATTATTCAAAGCAGGCCGATTCTCTTTTATGTTTTTTCATTTTAAACAAAAGAAAAAAAAAACTTTTTTTCTTCATTTTGAGGATCTCAAAGACGATTGAAGTCGCGAGTTTGGTGTTTCTAACATGTTCTTGTGGCATTTTACTTAGGATGAAGGACATATGAAGAATATTAAGCCTAAAATTTCATCTTTGAGTATTTCTTTGTTCAAACTATTGTTAATTGGGAGCGAAAAAAAATGTTTTGGAAAAGTTTGTACTTGTTATGCGGATAATATGCTGGGGATGTATGCTAGCGTGAGAGCCAATTCCTGTGGCGAGTTATGGTTCTTTAAAGAAATGACTGCAATGCACAATTCGGCCACTAGGGGAAACAAAGGAAACGCAAGACCAGCATAACAAGACATCAAAAAATAAACAATATAATAATAGAATATAACAATAAATAATGTAATAAGTGAAAGAATGAATGGGGTCATGTATGGTCAGATTTTGAATGAAAACCTTACATCAGCAAGAGCATTGAAGATGACAACCATCCCAAACACACGGCCCGGATAACAAAGAAGTGGCTTCGTAAGAAGGATTTTTAAGGTCCTGGAGTGGTCTAGCCAGTCTCCAGATCCAGAAAATCTTTGGAGGAAGTAAGAAAGTCCATGTTGCTCAGTAACAGCCCCAAAACATCATTGCTCTAGAGGAGATCTGCATGGAGGAATGGACCAAAATACCAGCAACAGTTTGTGAAGACGTACTGAAAATGTTTGACTACTGTCATTGCTAACAATGACTATATAACATTGAGTTGAACTTTTGTTATTCACCAAATACCTATTCTCCATCATTATTTACAAATAAAGTCTTTGGATTTTTCTAATTTTGTCTCTCAAAATTGAGGTATACCTATGATGAAAATTACAGGCCTCTCATCTTTTTAGGTGGGAGAAATTGCACAATTTGGCTGGCTGACTAAATACTGTATTTTTTGGAGTATAAATCACCCGGGAGTATAAGTCGCAGGAGCAAAAACTGTCTAATCAAGAAGATGAAAACCAAACATAAGTCACGCTTTTGAGAGAAAAGTCTGACGTTTCAAAACAACTTTGGCAAGCAGCTTAAGTAAAAGATGAATAAATAAAAAACAGAATAATAATCTTTTGATGTGTATAAGGTAAAATATCAAAGTTTAAGAGGAAAATAATCAGATTCTCTTCCATGTTTGTTTTGGACAACACTTCTGGCACTGTCCAGTAGCAAATACTGATACACCCATACAGTGCACTCTAATGGTTGTTAGCAGAAACAACTGCGGACTAAACTATAAAAAAAACCTGCGACTTGTACTCTGGAAATTAAGGTACATTTTTGCCCTACAGTATGCCCTAGAAAACGACACAGGGTTTTTTTTTTTTTGTCTGATTAAAAGACCATTGGAAATGCTTTGAAATGAGATCAAATAATGATTGGAGTGAGTAGGTTAAAGCATGTTGATTTCATTTAATGTTTAAAAACTCTTTAGAATGTTTGAAGTTACTGATTCCCTTTGTACATCCTCCCACTTGTGTCCATTGGTAAGGTTGTTTGCCTGATAGTTTCTTTCCTCGGTGTGAAAATTTTTACAATTTTATGCTAAAATAAAGCGTCTCTTTTTTTTGCACTCAGGCTAACTGGAATGAACATCCCAGCACCAATCATCAGCAACAAAAACTGGCTGCGGCTGCATTTTGTAACAGAGAGCAACCACCGCCACAAGGGCTTCAGGGCTCAGTACCAAGGTAAGACACAATGACTTCATTTGCACAGTGTATTATAAACCCCCCCACCCTTCACCAGCAAAAGGGATCATCACAGGGACGACCCACTGTAATTACAAAAACAGGTTTTTGATCTTCATTAACTGAATATTAAACAGTTTGATTAATACCTTCTGTAGAGGACGTGAAGCCTTCAAACCAATGACTTCAAAGGACCACGTTAATTAAATATTTGAGAGGTAAAACATCGCATACACTTTGCCCTGTAGAAAAACTCAGCTTTGTGAGTTCAGTAATCCATTACGTTGACATTGTACCCTGGCATGACTTTAAAGTCACTGTAGGTGCTTCATGTACTTAGTCTTAAAGTCTGGCCTCAAGCCAAAATATGAACCCTGCAACTTCACCAGAAACAGCTCTTAAAAAAAATCCCTCTTTGCAGCATCTCACTGTAAGCCGAAAATGATGTCTCTCATCTTTTACGTTTTTTTTTTCTTTGCTGGGCAGCCATGCATCAATTTTTCCGTGTTTGCATATATCGATGGGAGATTTTTAAGCCAAGCCAAGCAGTTTGGGTTTATATAACGGCACATAAAAATCCTTACCTTATCTCTGCACTGATTCCTGCTTTAGTTCGAAGGTGAGGGCCCATCCTCGCTCCAGATCTCTCTTGTTGTGTTCCATCCACCTTTAATTGCTCTGTTAATGAAAGTTGCTTTTGTTTGCAGTCTCGCCTCCTGCAGTGTTGAATTAACGCACTTTTAAAATATGCAGACCCAAGGAGACTCTTTACTTGTGCATGATATCATCCCCACAACATTCGGTTCACTTTGCCCTTTTCAAGTCAGACGAAAAGGCGTTTTTACAATTGACAAGGCCAAAGGAATTCATAGAAATAGCATTTGCAATCTGCTGAACAGCATAGGAGCAAATATAATTCAGAGAAAGAAACACTTGTACTGTGACTTCTCACATCTAATACTGTAACTTCTTTTATCTAATGAACTCTTCTTATTACTCTCGACCAGTGAAAAGCTCTGGAGAGCTTAAATCCAGAGGGGTAAAATTATTACCAGGAAAGGACAACACTAACAAACTGTCTTTGAGTAAGTCTTTTTTGGTTTTCTTATGCAACTGTTTTCATTCTTTATTTTTCAATCTTGTGTTATCTTTCTTTCTTTCCGTCTCTTTGTTTGCTGAATCATTTGGTGTTTGAGGAATTTAAGCTACAGTACTAGATTTTGCAGAAGTGCAGTCTCTTTTTCTTTCTGATGACCTATTTCCCTTGATGTTCTGGACTTCCTGTCCTGACAGGAGTTCACTCAGATGGATCAGACCTAGTTACGTACCACACGGTTGCTTGCCAAATTTTGATAACCTTCCATCTGAGCTCCACTGAGAACCACAGAAGCCCTGCATTGACTTAAGTGTGATTTGTCGTCAAGGTTGAGTGACCACTCACTTGTTAGGTGATTTGTGTACACTTCAAACCAGACAGAATGCATTCTAATTGCTTGCAGAACTCTGTCATTAACATAAATCTGCGGCACAATTCCCTTTAACTCAGCAGTGTGCTAAACACTCGGATGATAACAGGTTGTAATCTTTATTACCTTATGCCTCCTTGGTTCAGCACTCCATGGAAACATGAATAATGCAGAGGGCTGTAATCTTTTGTATGAGACAATACTGTATATCATTAAAACACTATGAGAGGATTTTTCATATGCCTTGTGGATTTATTGCCCATAACTGAATGCATAAATGTGCATTACAATCGCCGACAAATGAAGTTGAAAACCGCTTGAGTTTGTTGAAAGAAATCAAAAGAAGACAGTATAAATCAGCTGTGGAAAAACAGGACATCGTCATCGTTAATGATGTCTAAATGACAAATAGAATTTAATCTAAGTTGACTGTCTGATCGTTGGGTTTGATTATAGTCAAAAGGGAGGCACACATTTTTTCAGTCGTTGTTTTCACACAAATTTTAGTGCAATGAAACCAATTCTTATCACAAAGTACATCCTCAAGGCTTAAACTAGAATAAATAAATTGTTTTTTTTCCTCCCCCACATTCAATAGCTGAAAAAAACCCATGATCTCCGGGTTCAGGGGTCTGCAACCTGTGGCTCCGGATCCGCATGTGGCTCTTTTACCCCTCCACTGTGGCTCTTTGGTTTAAATAAAATGTTTTAAAAGTAATTGTAAAGTAAAAAGTAAGTAGCAAAGCTTAAAAAAAAGTAAATTAACTTAAACTTTATTCAACTCTTTCACAAACAGTTGAAGGACGGTATGAATCATTCAACGAAGATCCTTTCAAGTTTATCAACGTCACACTTCACAGAAAATCAATTTATTGTCAGTAAGCACAACCAGAATTAAAGTTACGTTAAGTTAAAATCCACTGGATTATAAAGCACATTTTCTATTTTTGAACAAATTCAAGGATATAAAGTATGCCTCGTGGTTTTATATGCAAGGGGTCACTTAATTAGCTCTGATTTAGTTTTTGTTGGCTACATTTATGAATTTATGGCTATAATGCACCAGAAACAGTAAAATAAACAGTTTTTTTTTAAATCATTGACTTTACACTTACTACTGCATTTGCCACATTGACATGATGATGTCTTGTTTTAAAAGGAACTCAAGCAAAGCTCTGTCAATAGTTATAAAGTATTGCTTACCCAAGAGGTCCAGGTTCAAATCCTGGACAAGCCCCCAACTGTTATGGCCCCAATGGGTAGACCTAGCTCAAGTCGGGGGGGGCATAACAAAAACTGTCCACCAGTGAGATTAAAGGACAGTTTATGATATAAGGGATATAAAGCAAAAGGGGAAAAACAATTAGTGTACTGATTAAAACAAAAAGACAAAACAAAGGGGATTGGAAACATAAGCAAGTCTGGGAGACTGCTGACCCGACCATGTCAACCATCAGAGTCAGCAGCTTCCTGCTAAGGACTGACAAACCAAAACTACTGAAAAAAAGCAAATAAATAAAGCCTGTAAACTAAGACTTTCAAAGTCCAAACCTAAACTAAAATAACAAAAACTAGCGGTCTAAGACTGCTGAAGACAAAGAGGGTAAAAGAGACTGACACAAACCAGCACTACACCAACTAAACCTAACCAGGTCCTCATTCTGGTGCTCTGCTCCCTGCCTGCATTGTTGTGGCCTCTGTCTTAAATAGTAAGCAGGTGCCAATTAAAGCACATTAGCCAAATCTGCCAGGTGAGCAGAATAACTGGATAGAAAAAAGTCCAGCAGTAGAACCAGGACGTAGCACATATTCTTCAAAAAAGCTATTTTATCTTCATGTTTATGTTTTATATGTGCCAAAAAATATTGTTCATTCAAATGTATCATGTGAATAGCAAAAACATAAATGTAAAGCAGTATCTTATTTTTCTAAAGGGTGAGTGAAGACTTTGTGGCTCCTACTGACCCGAATGGCTCTAAGTGTTGAAGGTTGCAGACCCCTGCCCTGGTCCAAAACTACAAATAAATAAATAAGTGCTGTTTTTCAGCTCTGTTAGTGGAGTTCCATTTCACCTTGCTACCAAATCTATCTGAAAACATGCATTTGAATCTGCCAAATAACAGCCAGTTAAACTGTTCTCACATTTGGAAATGAGGTCAAACTGAAATGTGTAATTATTTGATTCCTGGAACATAACAATTAAACTGGCTAATCCTCTTTTTCATACATGCATTTTTTTATTTTTACTTTTATTTATTTCTTTTGTGAAAGTGGATAGATTTTTTTATTTTTTCCTTCCAAAGTACCTGTCTCTCTCTCTCAGGATTTTACGCTCTTTTCTCCCTTGTTTAGTGAATGAGGGGGGAGTCAAACAGGTATCTAATTACTGCCCTGACCCAGGGGAGCCAGAGAACGGCAAACGGATTGGTTCTGATTTCAGGTTAGTTACTGCTTTGCAAATGAAGCAAAAAAAAAGTTTTTTTTAATTTCTTGTTTGGAGATTTAAGTAGTATCGTTAGGCTACCCAATTTAGCCTCAGTCATATCAATCTGCAGAACCTCACAATTAGTTTAATCAGTTCTATCCTTTTTTCTGAGTGTGTTTGTATCTGTGAACATTTATCAAATATTGCAAAGTGTAGGATTTTGTTTCTAAAAATGTTACTATGATGACATGCAGTAGTAATGTTGAGTTGGCACAACAACCGTTTGCAACATTGTCATGAGTGACAGTGAAAAATATATAATAAAATTGACGATTTCTCATGAACTGTCTTTGGGGAATTGATTGCTTTTCCAAGAGTTAATAGTGTTTGTTATCTTTCCAGCATCGGAGCAACTGCTCAATTTACCTGTGATGAGGACCATGTGCTGCAGGGTTCCAAAACGATTACCTGCCAGCGCGTGGCTGAAGTCTTCGCAGCTTGGAGCGACCACAGGCCTGTGTGCAAGGGTGAGCGTAGGTGCTGAGGAACTAATAAAACTGTTTGATTAAGGCAGTGCCTGTGGATATAGGCACTATGCAGATAGAGGGAAGTTCATTCCTGTTAATTATGCATGAAAGCGCCTGCCTTTTAAAATGCTTTACCATTTTTTTGTGTGTTTTTACATTACCTGGAGCTCCTTTTAAAGTTTGATTAATGGAAATCCGGCTAACTGATCCTTTCTTCAATACATTACCTTACTCATACTACAATGCAAGAGGTAATACTTTGCCTTGAGAGCACCAATTGCATCAATATTTATCTTGAATTTGAAAGGACTTTTGTGTTCTGTTGTGTAACAGAGACAAAGTGAAATGTCTTTATAGAAATAGAATAAGACAGACGCATGCTGGTTTCATCTTTTTTTACTTTGTTTTAAGTAATTGAGAGGCAGGTTGCTCCTGGCAGCATGGAAGAATTTGTGAACTGGAAGCTTTAAGCGGTCTCCGTGGCTCTTGACTCATCATGTAATCTTCTACGAGGTTTAAATCAGAGATCACCAGGGGCCAAAAACAGAATTACTTGTTCTTTAAATGACTGAGTATGTTTTTTTATGACTCTCCTTGTACCTGTGGTGTTGTCATGCCGCTAAAGGTCCTTGAGATCAGATAAAACATGTCCTTGATGTTGCTAGATGATAGTTAAAAAGATAAATATCTGAAGTGATTCAAACGTGTGGATTGAAGCTTTTGATTTTCTGTATTTTCTGTTGTAGTGAAAACATGCGGGTCAAATTTACAAGGACCATCTGGGACTTTTACATCTCCTAACTTCCCCATACAATACGAGAGCAACTCCCAATGTGTGTGGATCATCACTGCGAGCGATCCAAACAAGGTAGTCAAATTCTCTTTATCTTTTTCTTGGCTTTTGTTTTTTCTTGAATGCAGCAATGATTAACTTGTGCTACAACAATCATTAAAAGTCCAACAATGACAGGTTTACAGTCTAATTTAATTTTATTATTATTGTCATTTTTCACATATAAACGTGAAAACGGTTTTATAAAGTATGAAAAATGTTGTGTATGACAGCATCATTATTACTGTTAAATAAGACAGGCGATCTCTTATCTCCCCAAACGCAATTCGCACAACAAATTTGTGTGGCCTGCCCCTCTTTTGCCACACGGCAAATTCATTGCTCGCCACCTGTTTGAACTTAAGGAAAAATTTTTAGGGCAATCGCTGTAAAGAACGGTTCTGTGGGTATCTCACTTAGAATGTATGGAAGACACAGATGATGTAGAGAAATAAGACATCTGTAATCACATCTTTATGTTTGGAGTCAGGTGATTATTAAAAAGTTTTCCCAGTACTGGGGGCTCTATCTCACTCTGGGGGCTGTGTTTGTATGACAGCTGCTTCCGCTGTGTTCCTGTGTCTCTGTGGCTGAGCTCTAGCGCTAACCCAAGGGAGGAAAACAAAATTAGGAGACCTTTTTTTTATTTTAAATGTCTTAATGAGGCCCGAGCAGGCAGCCTCCGCACCCCGCAGCGGCTCTCTATCTGCCGGCATATCGAGCGAGTGAGCTTCGCCATAGGAGCAAAAACCTGCGATCTGTCCAGAGAGTATCCCGCCTTCACCCCAGAGTACCTGGATAAGCTCTGCAAACCTGCGGCTTCAGGGGGTTAAGAAAAAAGAGGAAAGTTCAGGACAAAAATGCACGCTTTCAATCAATATTCTACCCGCTGATTGAGTCACTGAAAACTTCACATCCCCAAAGAGTTTCTGATTGGTAGATACAACGCTGCAACCTGTAACATTTCTGATATTTACATTTTGGCTGCGCCGCCCAATTTGCGCCTCACCGCTAAAATCGAGCAGCTGCCAAACTGCCGCGCTGCAGGACTTTAGATCGCCTCAATTCGCGCCTGCTTCATTGCCTTAACATCAAAACTGACCACCTCCATCACACGAATCGCGTTCGGTGTGAATGCACTTTTAGAACTTACAAAAATGTCATATACAATACATGTATAAATATTTATATAACTATATAAATATCTATATATATAGTTAAAGTTTTATAGTTATATAACTATATGTATATATATATATATATATATATATATATATATATATATATATATATATATATATATATAGTTATATAAAGTTTTAAGGACAGAGAAAGAAAGAGAGAGTAGATGTTCATAATCACCTCCATAGTAAAAGCACCAAAAAATGTTGTGAAATTTATTTTGGTAAACACATCTAACAATCTGTAAATTTCTCTGCTCTCATACTTGTCTTGTCTACATTTTATTTGTTTTTTTCTTGTCACATATTTCATAGAAAACCTTCTTTGACTTGCCCCAACATGCACACACACATACATATGTGACTAAATGTAATGTAAAGGCAGATGAGGATCGGTTATATACTAGTAATAGCTCTGCAGTTTTGTTAAGAATGCCTTTGTGTTTCTTGTGTTTGCCTCCTTTGTTGTCTGGTTTGGTTTTGTGTAATTTAGCTGAAAGGTTGGTCAAAACTGTCTAATTTGATGGGAAGATTCAAAGTGATGGACAAAGCCAAAGAGACATTTGACCTTAAACTGGATTGCTGTGATAGTATTGTGCTCTGTAAATCTGTCCCTGCTTTTTGTTGCCTGTCTGTTAAAGTAAATGACTTGTAATAATAGCAACCCATTTTTGCGTTGTCCTTATTTTCTTGAGCCGTTTGTTGGGAGTTTTTTTTTTTAAGTCACTGAATTGGTTATAAAAGATTTAATTATAATCCAGAAGCTCATTACAAAAACATTTTTTGGAGCAAACAAATATGTCTACCATTATTACAAGGAGAATAAATGGACTGAAATATGAATTTAGAGGACAATCCTGTCATAT
Source organism: Oryzias melastigma (assembly GCF_002922805.2). NCBI lineage: Eukaryota > Metazoa > Chordata > Actinopteri > Beloniformes > Adrianichthyidae > Oryzias > Oryzias melastigma. Next base: position 12,801,915 of record NC_050527.1, read on the forward strand.
GCGCATGAATACACAATACAGTCTCTGCATACAAACAACACCGCCTTGGCAAGCGGGAATAAAATCTAGCGTCTAGACAAATTCAGATGTGGCATCACCTTAACATTCTCCATTAAACTATTTATTTATTTCCTCTGAGGGAATAAATTAATTTTGAAAACAGAAAAGAAACAGTTTTTCTCCCAGATTGCAAAAGTTGTTTCCTCGATAGCCTCCCCATAAATTTGTATTTTAATTAGAATTTGGTCCAGTCCATCAAAAACACTAAGATGTCACTCCAAGTGTCACCATACTAATGAACAGTAGCAGTAATTAACCGAGAGACACCCGTTTAAAACACGCTAGGACTGTTGAGTGTCACCGCTTTGTGCCACTGTGTTCTCTCCTAACCAAACAAGCTTTTGACTTGGCAGTGAAACTTGGCCTGTCAGTGTTATTATGGTAATTATGCTTATGTGTGCATTGTAATGAGGCTGTTGTACATGGATGTTGTGCGGAATTGTCCTCCCCCTGGCCAGAAAAGGGGAGGATAAGGATGAGCAAGCAGCCGTCGCATGTGTGTCTTCAGCAGATGTGACACTAGTGTCTTTACCACGTCCCTCCTGTCATCGCTAATCCTGCCAGGGTGCACAATATGATGATGTGACTCACTGTGAGATGTCTCAGCGGTAAACTTCATTTGTGATTAGTATTAGTTTAAGCAGCTGTTGCGACTTTTATCATTAAATATGCAATCTTCTGTGATGCCATCTGCATTTATTAAACCATGAGATGTACCCAAGAAAGATACAGTATCTCCAGGGTAAATACCGGCAGGCAATTAATATATTTGCAACACTTAAATGTAGTTGTAGGGTTTTGATTTGTGCTTCAAAGTAATCTGACCTGATGCAGCTTTCAATTTCTTTATTACTTTGAAGACTGTTTGCACTGTTGTTGCTGGTGATGAAAGTGCACGCTTTATTCTATTACCATGCTAGGAGTTGATGTGAGTTGTTTTAAATTTCCCTTTTTCTTTTTTGGCTTCCTTCCTTTCTCTTTACGCATTTGCTTATCTGTGTTTTAGGGATATTTTCTGCATAATTCATGAAAGCTGCAGAATAAATGCAGTATTATGCAGCAATCTGAATTATGAGCTAGGTAGAAGTCATAAGCTTTTACAGCACTACTTCATCAAAAAATGTTGCTGTCTGCTACTGGAAAAAGGATAAGGTAATTCACAGACTTTACCGCAGTTTGAAGCCTTTTCTCAAAAAGAGAGAGTTATTGAAATGAGCTGCAATGTCAGGAGTTTCCCATATGTATTGGTAAGTATTTGAAAATAGAGCTGAAAATCAAACAAGCGCAGAATTATATCAACACTTCCTAAAAACCTCATGGAAAAAAGGGAAAATACCACACATGTCAAAAAGAAATGGGGAAAATATAAGAAAATGATTGGCTTCAAATTTGGCCAACACAGAAAACCTCCACTTCATCACAGATATGGAGACTGCATTGTTAGAAAAACACAATTAGATATTTTATAAAAACCAAAAAGCATACCTATGTGCCTCAGCCATGTTAGAGAAAATATGGAGTCATAAATGTAGATCATTCCCATATCTTTTGGTCTTGCACCAAAGTTAGTCCCTTTTGGAAGGCTGTTCACCAGATTATAACTAGGATCCTGGGCTATAAAATACCAAAGACAAGCTTATTTCTGTATCTGGAGAATATATCAGAAAATGCACTCAAAAATGACAGATATTTAGTCAAAATGTTCCTAGCTGTATGCAAGAAAACAATCACAAGACAATGGTTCAAGACAGATCCGCCAACACAGCAGGAATGGGAGAAAAATTGTGAGGGAAATATGTGATGGAACTGTTGAACTACAAGATAAGAACTCAAGAAGAACTTTGTCATAAGGACTTATACACGTATAATATAAAAATGTGTATAGCTAAGGCAAGCCAAGGTATTTTTTTAGTTTTTGTTTTGCAGTTTTTTACTGTCTTCCTGTATTTCTCTTGTACGTTTCAACTATATGTAAAAAACATGTTACGTCCTGCTGCTACTGCCGGACCTTTTTCCATCTAGTCCTTCTGCTCCTGGCACCTGCTGGCTATTTAAGACAGAGGAGGCCACACCAAGGCAGGCAGGGAGCAGAGCAGCAGGCTAGGGAGCTGGTTGGGTTTCAGTTGATGTGGTGCTGGTTTGTGTCATTCTTGTCTACCTTCTTTGTCCTCGACAGTCTTAGACTGCAGGGTTTTTTTATTTTAGTTTGGGGTTGGATCTTGGTAGTCTTAGTTTGTGGGCTTTGTTTGTTTGTTTTCTTTGGCCGAGTCAGCAGTCTCCATGACTTGTTTATGTTTGGCCAAGGTTCCAATTCCCTTAGTGTTGTCTTTTGGTTTTAAC
>NC_050527.1:12804345-12814210 GCF_002922805.2 Oryzias melastigma
TTGTCTACCTTCTTTGCCCTCGACAGTCTTAGACTGCAGGGTTTTTTTTTATTTTAGTTTGGGGTTGGATCTTGGTAGTCTTAGTTTGTGGGCTTTGTTTGTTTGTTTTCTTTGGCCGGGTCAGCAGTCTCCATGACTTGTTTATGTTTGGCCAAGGTTCCAATTCCCTTAGTGTTGTCTTTTGGTTTTAACCAGCACATTAATTGTTTTTTTCCTTTTGCTTTACAGGATACAGTTTCTTTGTTTTCCTTATTTAATAAACTGTTCCTTTTTCTCACTGGTGTCCAGTTTTTGTTATGGTCCCATTTTTGGTTTTCCCCCTTGAGCCAGGTCTTCCCATTGGGGCCGTAACAAAAGTATTAAAAAGAAAGTCATAAAAACAGTAAAGATGATGACTTCTTCTTCCTGTTGATTTAAACCAGTAAGGTATAAGGCTATGTCCACAATGTATATGCTGAACACTGGTTCTTAAATGTACTTTTAGCATACCATGTTCACACTGGACTGTCGCCACCCGATGCTAGTTTACATACTAACAGTTGGAAGAGGCTTGATGTGAAATGTTGAAGTGATGCAAGTATTGCAAATCTCACTCCAGGCTTTTGAATTTTCTTCACAGATTCATTTTGATATATGAAAGACTTTGTGTCATAGAATTCATGACCATTTTACAAACGGTTGGTAATTTAGTGCTTTGAAAAAGATGCTACCAATGCGTGACTCAATCCAAGTTTCCGATTGGTCAAAGTTCAATCTGGTTTGACTTTCAAAGTGCTCAACAGCAGCACATTTTGCACATAAAGCTTGAAAACTGACTAAAAAATTAGCATAGCGAAATAAGAATTCAAGAGTTTTGGACGTGGATGCCTGAAACTCACATATACACATATTTACATAAACTTTTTATTGAAAGTGTTGCAAATGTAGCATAAATACAAATCACCTACCAAAAGCAAAAGACACTTTGGATGTACTTGTATGTATTCATGGAACGCCAATCAAGACCAATCCAAGACACTTGGGAACATGTCTTAATACGTTCCAAATTATCGAGATATTTTTAAAGAAGCAAAAATACATTCGACCATTACTTTGCTGCCAGCTCCAGACTGTGAACTTGACATGCTTTTTACTGTTTCCTTACAGGTTATTCAGATCAACTTTGAGGAGTTTGACCTAGAGATCGGTTACGACTCTCTGACCATTGGAGACGGAGGGGAAGTAGGAGACTCAAAAACAATAATTCAAGTGTGAGTATAAAATAGTAACAATATTGAAACTTTCATTATTTATATTTTCTGTCTTTAACAAGTTGAGATGATATCCCAAAGCTTTTTTACATGACAGTCTAGTGACTTTTCTTTTGTCGTCTCTGCAGACTGACAGGAAGCTTTGTCCCAGACTTGATTGTCAGCATGTCCCATCAGATGTGGCTTCATCTCCAGTCTGATGAGAGTGTGGGGTCGATAGGCTTCAAGATCAACTATAAAGGTAGGCAGACTGGGTTACAGATATGATCATTCCCAGCCTGCATTCATGTTTGTCTGTCTGTCATTCAGCAAGTCTATTTCCTGTCTGTTTCGCTATCTCTCCTTTTGCATTCTGCCTTGAAAATACATTTCTGGGTCCAAATTCAGACTCTTTTACTGGACTCTCAGAGATAATGTAAAAAAAAAAAAGTACCTTGCAGCACTTGGGCTGACTTAATCCTCTGCTGTACTCCTTTTCCATTCCTCACTTATTCTCACCCATCCATCCCCTTCCCATTCCTTCCCTACACCCACAGAAATTGACAAAGAGAGCTGCGGTGACCCTGGTACACCTCTGTATGGCTACAAAGAAGGCAGCGGGTTTTTAAATGGTGATGTTCTCCGCTTTGAATGCCAGTTTGGATTTGAGCTCATCGGGGAGAAGATGATAACCTGCCAGAACAACAATCAGTGGTCAGCTAATATCCCCATCTGCATATGTGAGTTCCATTTTTGACTGGAAATAAAGCAATTACTTTAAAAACGGGAAAGTTCACAGCGACCAAGCTACTGGAAGATTAATTACAGTGTTGATAATTGAACATGCAGCACTCTGTTTGTAAACAGCCAGCGGTTTACATAATGTAAAATGGGAAATAGATAGCATATGTTTAGGTTTGCTTTAAAGGAAAAAACAGACTACATTCTCATGCTGAACACAAACTCAGAGGAAGCCTGCATTATGCAGCGCATCATCTTTGGCAAGACAGCTGTAATTCATCCCTTCAGTTCAAAAAAGCTTCACTCATATCCATAAAAAAAATCTAAACTCCTATTCCCTCACATTTAAAGTGCCTACGGGGACAGCCTGCGGGATTCTTCGGTGTCTGTACTGCAGTGTGGCTATTCCCCATGCAGTTTTACATTTCTCCAGCTGCACAGTGCCCATGGGAGCATGCTGTCTCCTGGTTGCTTATGCAGTAGGGACATTGTTCTTTGTCCCCAATTCTTTAGAAACTCTTGTAGCCAGTGAAACTCAATTTATCTCACTTATAATGCTGACTTTATTTAGGTGTAACTGATGCACCTTTTTGTATTCTATCACATAGTCCCGTGCTTCTCAAACTTCACCTCACCCATGGGGACCGTGCTGTCCCCCGATTACCCAGAGGGCTACGGGAACAACCTCAACTGCGTGTGGCTGATTATCTCAGAACCTGGCTCCAGGATCCATCTGGCCTTCAATGACTTTGACTTAGAGCCTCCCTATGATTTCCTCACTATCAAAGACGAGAATCAGTCTGGAGCCTCGGTGCTGGGGCGTTTCACGGGAGCCGAAGTTCCTTCTCATCTGACATCAAACGGCAACATTCTGCAGCTGGAGTTTCAGGCGGATCACTCCATGTCGGGGCGAGGCTTTAATATCACCTACAGCAGTAAGTGACTCGGAGCAAACACTTACATCAGGACAGAGTATTTATAGCCCTATAAGTTCATCCATCCTTGTCAGGGCTTAGTGCGATGATTATCACTCACAATCATCAATTCACCTCTCTAAGCTCCTTAATTTATACACTTTGTGAAAGCAACCTAGCAAAGGAACAAAGATAAGCAATAAAGTAGTATTGATTAAAGGACGACTTTAATAACAAAGTAGGGGATAATTTTATACAACAGAAACATATTTTCCGTTTGTCATATTGTTTTTTTGTATATTTTTTTAAAAACAGAATTATACGAGTCCAAAAAAAAGTGTATTTATTGACCAAGGGTTTTTTATTCTGCATCGTTATATGATTAGTCTTTTAAAGTCACTATTTTTAAAGTATTCACAGTCAAAACAAAAATTTGAAGTCATAGTTCTTAAATGTATAAAGTTGTTTACCTTGGGGCCTCTGAACCCCACACGGCCTAGCCGCATGGGGTTCCATTTGTGCCAAAAATACGTTTTTGTGTCGATTGTCTATGTCTTTAGTCCATTGTCTATGTCTACTGAACAAGTTTATTGAACATTGGTTCATGTCTATGTACTACTAAGCAATATCTGCGTGCCCTCTAAGAAACTAATGACACTAGCAACTGTTGCTAAGGACTTTTCTGATGACCAGATCTAACGACAATAGGAAATGCAAAGTTTTAAGCATAAAGCAGGCCGAAACATCCCAAAGCAAATACAAAACTATTATCAAAGAAGCGTGGACATGCAGAACCTTTTGCTTAGTTGACTTTGTACTTTCATAGTAAGGCGGGGGCTGCAAAATGTCGACTTTGGGGCCGCAAATGGCCCGTGGGCCGCCAGTTTGAAAACCTCTGGTATAAAGCTTATTTCGTCAATGACTCACTGCAGTAATTTGATAAATTACTGAAAGTCTTCCATTTTCATATTTTTCTTCATAAAATCCATTTGAAGACAGTGACTGCCTGAAGCACAGAATAAACATTACTGCTCTGGCAAAGGCTGTGATTTAGTAACAATATAGTTAATTAACAATGCAAAGGGGGGAATGTGTAAAGTATAATTAGAATGAAAGCAATAAATATGAGTGATAGAAAAGTATAAAAGTAGAGTTCTCTTCAAAGATACTGACAAAGTAAACTTTTTCACTGGCACTGATACTGCTCCCTCAGCATGTCACAGTACCGCAGATTGCATCTTCCATCAAAGACTAGGGGTAGATCTCCATCATCTTTATGCACATATTAATGGATCTGGAATTTCATCAGAAGACAGGGGCTCTCCATCTCTCTTGTTTGCAATAACAGTGTTACTCTTTCATGTAGTCTATATTTCCATTGTGCACCTGAGTACCTGTACACCTGTGTCATATAATGAGATTGGTCAGAGATGTTGTTCTTTTGAAGTGTTGCTTCTCCTCTTGATGTTACGGAAAATATCTGGATCAAACAGTTTTAAGGATTCTATAAGGTTTTCCAGGGTCCCGCATGTTGTGCATAGACATATATTAACAGAGCCAATAATCTCTGACATTAGTCGTAGGACTCTGAAAGGTGAAAACGAAACCTTATATGGGCAAGCCGTATTAGAGTTTAGACCTCCCACAATGCTGTGCATACAGTGCATTTCTTCTGGGTTTTAGAGATAGATTTCACTTTAGAGTTTATAGAAAATGCTGCCCTCTGATACCAACCTCCACTGGTCATTTACAGAATTGTAACATACTGTATATATTTTGAAATTCCACAGTTGGCTTTATCATTTGGAATAGAATATTACAGATTAGCCCTAATTAAACCCTTGTGAATATTTGGGGTTTAGGGATCGACTTCACTTTAGAGTTAATAGAACATTTTATCTGCAGAAACCAAGCTCTAGTGGTCATTTAAGAAATTGCTTTTTTTGGTTTGTTTGCTGCATCTTTAGAAATGAAGGATTTGGGATATACTTCACTTAATAATAGAAGATATTGTTTCCTGAAACCAACCTCTAATGGTCATTTGAGGAATTGCAACTTTTTTCTTAGTTTTACAGTTTGCTTAATTTTTGGAAATGGAAGATTTGGGGATAGACGTCACCAGAGTTAATAGAAAATATTATATGCTGAAACTAACCTCTAGTGTTTTTTTTAAGTTGCACAGTTTGCTTCATTTTCAGAAATGGAAGATGACAATTAGCATCGATTAAAGGTTTTTGGACTTGTTCTCTTGGAGTTGGTTCGGTTGATACTTCAGGCAAATTGTGCATTTTTCGGTATAAGCACTAAATTTGGCATGGATGTACCATAGGATCCCCTCTTTTAGAAAGGGATGTTAGCCATGAGAAAAATACAAAATGGCAGCCATTTGTAAAGATGGCAGCCATACACTCAATTGTCACAAAAATATGCAATGTCTATTCGCCCCAATACGGACTGTTCATCCACAAAGATACTAGATACTGACAGTGGGAATTCAGCTACAACTTCACTGCCGCATATAGGATCTCTTAATTCAGAACTGAACTTCTTCTCCATTGATAGCTCATACCTTCTTTTGTTTTGGACATTAAATGAATATTGTATTGATATGATTGACTCTTTCATCTGTACTTTTGCATTCCCAGACCATTTACACCACAAGGACATTGTTTCCACCAGCCACTATAGATCTGTGTTACAAGCTTTTTCTCCCAACTTTCCTACTCTGTACTCACACCTGTCCATCTATGATGTATTTCTACATGGAAATAAGTCAAAAGAGGACTTCTGCTGGTGGCATGACTCAGAGCAGCACTGAAGGTACGAGGTACATGGAGTGAGCAAAAAAGCGAAAGAAGACAGTTTCCTGTAGTGCTCCAGTCTTAGCAGCCTTCGCATTAGACAAGGAGTTTCCCATTTCTCCAGCATTGGCCTGTCTGACAGGCATTCACCAGCTCAAGAGACAGTAAATCTGCTGAGACCTATCCTAAGCAGTTTCTCAATCAGGAGGAAGAGGCGAATGGTACTGAAAACACACACAAAAATCTCAAGAAACTTAAGTCCCAACAGCACCACCTTTTGAGGTCAGGTTGAGTGAGCAGAAACACATAAATAACAGTATTATCAACCCCTGGATGAGGTCAGTACGAAGACTGAAAGAGGTCAAAAGCGAGTTTCACCCCGGTCCAAGGTGGGATTACGAGTTACCTCTGGATGTGTGACGTCAGAACAACAGGTCTACAGTCTTTAACACCAACAAAGAGCTTGCAGTTCACATGCCTGTGCCAGCTACAGGTAGACAACAATATATTCGTATATAAATAGCTTCAATTTTATAAAGAATGACTGTGCAATTCATCACTACATGTGGAAACAAAAAACAAAAAGAACATTTAAAGAGCTATGTATGATGTATGGAGAGAAGGTAGTCTCATCCAATTTGTGTGTGCAACAGCTGGAAAACATGGATGATGTTGAGCGAGTAGCTTGGGTTTATATGTTTTGGAGAGCTCTAGAGAGGCGCCGGCAAGGACACTGCTGTGTTTGTTTCACCAGATCTTTTAGTCTCTCTTGGTTATGTGCCCACAGCCTGGGCAGTAGACCTTGCTTGATCTGCCAGAACCCTGGGCAGTAGAGCTCGCTAGCTCGCTAAGCTGTCCACTGGGCGGCTGGCTAGTGTAGTCATCGCTCCAGCTCAATGGGTTTCATGACAGGCTGGCGACCTGTCCAGGGTGTATCCCACCTTCGCCCAACAGTAATTGCAATAGTCTCCAGCAACCTCCACGGGTTAAGAAAATAGATGAATGTTTAGGGCGAAAATCCTCAAAAATCTTCGTTTAAATCCTTTGATCTAGTCCAGGGGTCTGCAAACTGAGGCCCCGCAGCTACACGTGGCTCTTTTACCCCTCCATTGTGGCTCTTTGGCTTTAAATAAAAGGTGCTAACAATTTGAATGTATATATTAATTTAGTTGAGTTCAGCACAATCTAATTCATGCTGCACCCTACCATCTAGTTGTCATAATGAAAGAAAATGTCATGTCTGTCTTCGTTTTCTTGAATTTTTAATTCAAAATCTGCTGCAAGAGGATTTCATTCAACACAGAAGGTATTTTATTTTGAAAAGAACTTGCATTTGCTGCTGTCAAAAGTAAAGACGTTAAAGTTGTTATTTATAGAAAATAACATTTTATTTTTTTTTATTTAATTATTGTAAACATTTGAAAGTTACATTTTCTAAAGGAATAGCTAAATGGCCACATAAAAATAAAGTGTGTTTTCTAAAAGATTAAGTTGGATTTCGTGGCTCTTGCTTGGTTTAAGTCTGAAAGAAACAGGATCAATTGGCTCTTTTGCTGTTAAAGGTCACAGACCCCTGATCTAGTCACTGAAAACATCACATGCTCAAAGTTGAGTCCCTGATTAGTTGATACGCCGCGTCAACCTTGCCATACCGGACGCCCAAATCGCGCCAAATCAGATCACGTCTTTACATTGACTTAACATTGAAACTTGATGCCTCAGCTGCACCTTCCACATCCGGTGTGAAAGAAAGGGGGAAAATGTCAACTTTTTACCAAATATTAGTCACAATCTAAGTTCAAACCGGGTGATAGGAAAACTCAGATGACCCAGCATTCTAGCAGGATTTAAACACGAATCTCACATCAGAATTGTGTGTAAACGCAGCTTTGTGTGTGTGTATCAGGTAGTTTGTGCGTACTTTTAAAGATTTGTATGTGAAGTTTGTTTCAAGCTGTTGAAATTTTAAGTTGTGAGTATGTAAATTATTTTTTGTATTTTGTCATTTGTGTTCATGGGAAAATATAACTACAAGTACATAAACTTACATACAAAAATGTATTGTGTGAGTTATGAATTACGCAGGCACAAATCGGTTGAGACTATTTTGTCTCCATACACTTCTTTTGATAGTAAAAGTTGAATGGAGAGGATGAAAACACCTTTAACACTGTATTTTTTGGAAAAGATATTAAAAAACTTTATTTGTTTATTTATTAATTTTTGCAGAGTACTTTGCACAGGCTGTTTAACCCTTTAACACCTGAGGCGTCGTCTGTGACGCTTAAACACAAAAATTAGCACGATCAATGTAATTCCAGTAGATTCTAAAGGAGAAAAGCGGCTCAACGCTTTTCTCCTTTAGAATCTATTGGAATTACGTTGATCATGTTGATGGTTGAAAAATGTCAGTAAATCAAAGAACATAAACACTGGAGCTCTAGTGTTAATTGTATAGTTTTACCCCCTACTACAGCTCTAGACACGTTTTAAAACTATTTAATTCAGCTTTGCATCTTCTAGTAAGAAAAAGCATATGATTATCTTGGCCTTGATTTATTAACATCCCCTTTTGGTTCAGGTTGGCCAAGCTGAGATCAGGTCACTGTCTCTGCTAATGCAGAACATTCCACTTGTTTACCCTCTAACATTACTCACTTTATGCAAACTATTCCAGGTCATAATACATTTGCCTTGTCAGGCGCTGTCCTGTCCAGTCAGCTTTGGTGCGTTTGACTCACTCTGATCCACCAGCATAATGAAGAGCACCAGTGTTCATCCACCTGCTCCTGTCTTCTGTCACAAGACACATTATCATAGTGACTCAATCTGACTGGATGCCACCATTTTCTAGGAAATCACACGGCTTAGACGAGTTTTGGAGATCATGCTGTGCATTGCCGGTTTGGAGTCAGTCCTACTACTTTTTGTTTCTTTTTTTTGTTGTTTTTCTAGTGACAGGGTGACAGTTTCAGTTGCCAAAAAGTGTTAATTAAGAGAATAAAATTGAAAGCTTTTCTGTTATTAGTGGCTCCTGTCGTGTTGAGGAAAATAAGTGGTTCGCACCTCAGGCTAAGAACCCATTTATTAGTAATTCTGAAATATTTCTTTCTGCTTGACTTGGATAATGACACGACTTGCTCTTTGTGGATACTCTTCACCTGACTGGGTGATGCAAAAATACTTTTTTTTTCTTCTTTTTCCTTGAAAGCCTCCTGTGATTCTCCAACCACATTGTTTCCCACAAATGTCCAGGGCTATTTATTTTTCTAAGCTTACCACTGGATTATTCTTCTATAATGTGGCAAATATTTGTTTTGGAACAGTAACATCTCTGAATTTACAGCAGCAGTTTAATAAGTAACTATGATATGAAAACCTTTCATAGTGACAATAGTAAGGAAGGACTATCATCTACACTGAGTCCACATTTTAAATGTTTAGACACTCAGAAATCTAATTTATACATTGAAGCATAGTCATTTAAATTTAAAACAAACAAAAAAATAGGAAAAAAAATCAAAAGTTATCATAAGACCACTATTTTTTATTTTCTTCTGACTTGTTTTTGTATCTTTTTGTATTAAAAGTATAATTTTCAAGATGAAAATCGAACTCTGTATCAAAGCAGTTTTAGCAAAAGCTCCAGATATTACAAATGAAAGCAAAAATGTATGTAAAAAAAGACAGAATTCAACTTAAACTAAAATTATTTTTTATAATTATTGAATGAAAATATAAATTTAGTTCAGAAATGTAAATACAACAGTGCTTATAATAAAAAAGTAATAATTTTCTTGTGCAATGACCCTTACTTAGATAATAGTTGTAGTTTTTTAATGTTTCTGTAACTGTTTATAAACAAGGTTAACATATTGTGTTTTCATATGGACTCCCATAATGATTTAGATTTTGGTTTGAGTTACAGCAGAGCTGAACTTCTCTTCTAATCCACAAGGATCCACTGTGACCTTAAAATAAATATATAATATATTTCACTCTTTTGATACTTTGAACCCAGGGTGGCCCCTAAAACAATTGAATAAATTTTATTGATGATCCTTATTAAACTTGAATTTTCCCTTAAATTCTGGTGTCTAGCCATATATAGTGCACTGTAAATTAAATGACCTTTATTTAGGTTTTTAAGTTATTTTGAATTGATGTAGTGCTGGAAGAT
>NC_050527.1:12814243-12815381 GCF_002922805.2 Oryzias melastigma
GACCTGTCCAGGGTGTACCCCGCCTTCGCCCTTCAGTAGCCAGGATAGGCTCCAGCACCCCCGCGACCCCGACAGGGACAAAGCGGTCAAGAAGATGGATGGATGGATGTATATGTTTATCTGTTTTTCTTGTACATATTTTACCGTCCCCAACAATCTATATATTTTTTTCTTTGTAGCTTTTGGGCACAACGAATGTCCTGACCCTGGCATACCATTGAATGGCAGACGCTTTGGAGACAGTTTCCAGCTGGGAAGCTCCATCTCTGTGGTTTGTGAGGAAGGCTTCATCAAGACACAGGGGGCTGATACCATCACATGTCACCTGGAGGACGGAAAGGCAATGTGGAGTGGTCTCATTCCCAAATGTGAAGGTAGCACCTCAGTGATCATTTTTGAACAATCAACTGTTCAAGAATTATGAGAATTTACGGTGCAAACAAAGCAAAGTCAAGCCAGAAAACATTTATTTTCAGCTGTATGTGTAATCTCTTTTGTGACTCATATGTTCTGTAGCTTTTTCCATGTGGGTCGACAGAAGTTCTGTGTCTTTTTTATGCTCCCTCTCCTCTTTAGTCCTCTCAACACTTTCCATCACTGATCAAACTGATGCTTTTCTGCTCCTCCAGCTCCTTGTGGTGGACACTATTCGGGGCCATCTGGTGTCATCCTCTCTCCGGGGTGGCCGGGCTACTACAAAGACTCCCTGAGCTGTGAGTGGGTCATCGAGGCTGAAGCGGGACGATCTATCAAGATTAGCTTTGACAGGTTCGTATGACACATCTGAAACAACTCAACCAAGAAAGCAAAGACACAAACTCAGATTGCATGTGTGAGTAGAAGTTCATATAAAAATAATAATTTTATTTTGGAAAGTTTCAGAAAGTTGAATTTTGGAGTATTACATGTTACTTCTTAGATTTAAACACACTTCTATTAACTATAGAGAAAGCCATCTGAGACTTTTATTCTGAAGACATTGAGATAAAAATAAGAAATCTGATAAATACACATAAATATTAATAAAACACAAATAAACCCTGTATTTTTACATTTTTTAAAAGGCACACTTTGTAGTTTATATCCTATTCGCTGAGAACCTAAAAAAAGTAAAGGGAAAAAAAATCGAATTTGTTGT
>NC_050527.1:12815495-12818406 GCF_002922805.2 Oryzias melastigma
TTTTTACATTTTTTAAAAGGCACACTTTGTAATTTATATCCTATTCGCTGAGAACCTAAAAAAAGTAAAGGGAAAAAAAAATCGAATTTGTTGTAGGGATGGGCAATACTGAGCATTTGGGTATCGATCTGATACCAATCTGATACTGGTCAATATTGCGATATCGATATTTTTTGTAGATGCGCAGGATTTGACATAAACCTCGAAATCTCAGTTGTTTTTAATTCTCGTGAATGGCTTTTCCTTAAGTTTCCCTTTTTTAAATTCCTCGATAAACATAACAGATTTATGACAATATATTAAAAAAAAGTAAATATCGATATCTGCTGGCTGGAATTGATACCGATACCAACTTGAGATCAATGCTATCAATATTTTGGATCAATCCACCCAGCACTACTCTGTTCGTACCTTGTAAAAATCTAAATTGAAACTATTCAGTAAAAATTTTCATAACATACTAATAATTTATATATTTTTATTTTTAAAAAAAGTATTAAAGCACAGATTTCTATGGTTGGCTAGCTGCTTTTTTTTTTTTTTTTTTACAATTCTTCAATTGTGGTAAATTACTTTTGAAAAAAAATGTTAAAATTGCTATAATTAAGCATCAAATAATAGTTTCCATTTACCTGATGTTGTACAATCAGGTTGGTTTGCAGTCAAAGCTTAAAAAATAGTTTTGTTTTTTTTGGTAACCCAAAAATGATACTTACTTTTCCTCTTCCTTTTTCTCTGTCTCTAAAGGTTTCAAACTGAACTGAGCTACGACTTCCTGGAGGTGCATGATGGTCCCAATCTGCTGTCTCCTTTGATTGGCTCCTTTAATGGAACTCAGGTCCCCCAGTTCCTCTTTAGCAGCAGTAACTTCCTGTACCTGCTTTTTACCACTGATAACAGCCGATCAAACAGCGGCTTCAAGATCTTCTATGAAGGTAAATGGATCCTGCATCTAGCTGCATGAACATTATGTTCATTTGTACTGCACACAACTGTAATCTTATATTAAAAATATCCAAGAAATTCTCATTTTAAGCTTAGAATTTTACAATTTATTAAAACGATTTAAAATTATTATGCTTTTAATAATTGTATGTCAGGTTGTCAAAACAGTCACTGAAGATATGGATTTTTTTTTTCTTAAATAATTTACAGAAACTGAAACAAGACAAGTCTTCATCACCACCATTTTAAAAATTTCTGTAATGAGTTTTAAAACAGAAACAAACAAGAAAAGTTGCAATGCCTGCAATAATGCTAGTGTGGATGCCTTTTGCTAAATCTAGTTGCTGAAAATGCTGAAGCAATTTGCTCTATTTGCTGAAAATGCAAAAGCTATTTGCAAAATGCAAAATTTGATTAAAAAAAAAAAAACATGTAGCGTGTTGTTTAAATATGAGCTAAGCTCTAAATTAGCCCCCCGACCCCACCCCACCCCCCAAAAAATCCTTAGTAGATTTCAAACTAGCCAAAGAAAAGCTAGCACATTGCTAAAACACAAGCACAATCCAAAATAGCCAGAAAGATCCTCTGTAAAATTAGTCAAAAACGTTAGCCTGTTGCTAAAATATAAGCTAAACTTAAAAACAGCCTAAGAACCTTAGTAGATAACAAATTAGCCAAAAAAAAAAAAAATCAGCATGTTGCTGAAATGTTAGATTAAATTAGCTCAAATTTTTTTTAGCAGATGCCAAATAACCAAAATGAGCTAGTATAATGCTAACATAACAGCTCATTGTCAAATTATTTAAAGGTGGTTTTAAAGTGCATAAAGTTTTTGAATTTGAACATTTCTCATTCATTTTCTATGGGGCATATTATGCTCAATATTTCAAAAATTATAAAGTTTATGAATACCAAAGGTACAAGCAGTAATGTCCTGAACAAGCTGAACAAAGATTACTGAAATAGCTGAAAGTGTTCCAAAAAACGTACGGAAAGAAGGAGGAGAATCACTATAGTGTGAATGCTTTGAAGCAATTACACGGGTATCTAGAATGGAAATAATACATTATTTCTTGATGAGAAGCAGACAGAAATCAAACACATTTTACAAGCATCTACAGCTAATTCTTTATAATTAAGAGATGCTTATTATTCATGACAGATTAAAGCTGCTCTGCATTACAGATTAGGAAACAGCTCCTAAATGAAATACATCTTCTTTGTAGTTGATGATTTTAGCAGCTTGTTGGAAAAAAATGGATGTGACCATGTGGCCTGTTAGTAGCACGCCTTGTGCTAGTTGGAATGAATTATTCAGTTTTTTTCTTTGGTCTATTTTTAAAAATATATTTATTTTTAGACATACAATTAAAAGACATTTCTTTTTTTTTACATTATTAAATGACATGCTAATTTATTTTAGCTAGCTTGTTTTTCTGCACAAGTAAAAACTGTTTGACTGCCCCATTGTCTGTGTGTTTTATTTCAAAAGGATGTTTTAGTGTGCCAAAGAAATTAAATTAATCAGGTCTTTCTTTTGAGAAAAGGAGTTGAAGATCCTTCTGTTACTCTGAGCTGTTTAAATTAGCTCGCTAGCAGTCAAAACAAATTATTCTGTTAGCCTCAGGCTGTCTTGGGTGGAAAACTTAGCATTTGTGATGTAATTGGTGCTCCTAAACAAAAGTTTTAACCAAATAAGTGTCATGAATTTGTTTGTGTTTTATTTCTGTAGCAGATTTTTTTTAATGAGAATTATATTAGATCTGGGATTTTACACCAGAACATACCTTTAGAAGTCGATATCTTTTCATGCTTCCTGTTAGGTGCAGCGGTAGCCTGAAGTGTAAATATTCAAGCTTGCTTAACAAGGCACACTTCAAGTGCAGAGACTGCCGAAGAAAATCTGCATAATTAAAGAACATC
Source organism: Oryzias melastigma (assembly GCF_002922805.2). NCBI lineage: Eukaryota > Metazoa > Chordata > Actinopteri > Beloniformes > Adrianichthyidae > Oryzias > Oryzias melastigma. The sequence continues at coordinate 12,818,364 of NC_050527.1, forward strand.
CACTCTCAAAGGTGTATAATTTCAGGAGAGCTTGCAGTGTAAG
>NC_050527.1:12818472-12831638 GCF_002922805.2 Oryzias melastigma
AATTGAGATCTGTTTGCACAATTGTTTGCACTTGCAGCATTACCCTTGCCACCATGATTTGATTCATAAGACTGAGTTTGTTATTATGTCTGCATTACTGACTGAAAGAAAGCCACAAGTCTCCTCGTCTTAATATGTTTAGCTCTCTGGTGCATTTCTCTTTTGTTGATGAGGCTATCGGAAAGCAATAAAAGTAAAATCCTGTTAGCGTCTAACATTGCCATCTAGGATATATCTAATTGCTGAAAGACTTCAGGGAAACTTTGACTACTTCATTTGGTAAAATTAGATGAGAAAAAGAGACATGCAAAACTTTCTTCAATGTGTTTTTTTTTTTTGTTCTATAAAACAAAAAATAGAAAATTCATCAAGTAAATTGCTGTCCAACAATTATGTGCAACACATAATAACAGATTTTTACAGGGCTCCACTGGTTTCAGAATGAATGAAGGTCATTACTTTCTACCAAATTCCTGCAGCCTGAGGCCAGGGCCAGCTGTGATCAATAACAGCTCTACAGTTTGAACACATTAGGGAAAAAATCATAATTTCCTTTCTAAAACTATTAATTATTACTGAAATACGGAAGAAAAACGCCCTAATATCACACAAAAGAAATCAGTCATGTCTGGCTGTTAATTGTTTATTATTCATCTTTTTAAAATCCATTTTTATTTTCTTCCTTCGGAATAACAAATTGAATGTACACACAGTATTTTACCAAAATACTATACTGTATGGGTCATTTTCACTCCATATGAAGGATTGTCTCAGTTTAAATTACGATTTGTTCAATATTAGAGAAGATATTAAAGTTCGGAAAATCTTGTCTACCCACCAAATATCTAACAATTGATCACACAACTGTTGCAATTTGTTACCTACATTTGACACAATTTGCATATTTGGATACGGATCTATATGTTAAACAAAAGTGCATTTTTATGTACTTTATGTAATTTTTAGCATCTGTTTAATTTGCGGGGAATTAAGGGCCTAATTAGGTTCAAGACTTTTATCTTTAAAATAAATGGAATGCCAAGAAATAATTTAAGTCAAGTAATTGACACTTTTTAAAAATGCAAATAAAATTGTAAAATACACATTTATACAGTCTTGACATAGATTTGTTTTCATAAAACACATATTTAGCAATTCACACCCAAACCATCCTTCAGGATGACATGAACCAGCTTTTTCATCTGTTATCTGACCTCCAGCTAATTACATTTTTCAGTTTTTTTTCACAATGTCAGACCTTCAATTGATGCCAAAATATTTGCAATTTATGGTGTCTAATTTAGAAAGGCATTTTAGGACAGATAGTTGATAGTGATCTCAACACCCAAACATTTTTTAATGATTGTTACACTAAATCTTCCTTTTAACTTTAATGAATTTGCACATTGGTGATAAAATGTATCTTTCCTTATTTAGTTAATATAATGAGTTCATTGGTTAAAATTGTCATTTTTTTGTTGCCATAGCATCTTGACGTCTTAAATCAAATCAAATAGAGATCAAGATAGGATTGCACTTTAAATCTTTATTAAGGCTTTATTCATCAGCAGTACCTTCAAATTGCACAGGGTTTTGCATAATAGACAAACAGGCCTAAGAAAAATTCATAAGAATTCTAAAATAAAGTGATTTTAATTTATTTTCAACTAATCCAATGACATTCTGGGAAAGCTGTTGTGTAAATCAACTAAAAACATGGCAGGATATATGGGATTTTCATTTACATTGTGATGTCATTAAAACCAAGAATACTATATTCCAATAATTCAACTATATTTGTTTGGACATTTCTAGCTGTCACTTTGGACACGTACTCTTGTATGGACCCCGGTATCCCCGTGAATGGTGCTCGGCTGAGCCACGACCTGTCCATCGGCTCCACCGTGTCCTTTCAGTGTCAACCTGGATATAGGCTGAGCCACGAAGAGCCACTTGTTTGTGAGAAGAACCACTTCTGGAGTCACCCTCTGCCCACTTGTGACGGTATGTTCGCATTAAACATTTCCAACGGAGGCTTTCGTCTCCACTTGTTCCTCTCAACAGCTGGGTTGGTGACGATGTGTCAGTGATTCAGAAACATTCAGGCTTTGTCAGAGAGTCACAAAATTGAGGGACGCTGTCCTTGCAACCCACAGCTGGTGAACGCCACAAACAAACATGCTTCAACCGAAGCAGCTTGTGTAAACACCCGACTCTGTGCTATTAATCATGGACAATGTGGACACAGTCATTTCAGAGCATGAAACATTCATTTCTTTGACTGCCTCTCATTCTCTGAGCTGTTTGTACAAGTTTGGGTTTTGTTTAGTGACACACCGTCGGAGGGTTGATACTCCTCTGTCAGGGATCACTCAGTTGAGACGAAAAGGCAAATAAAATACGTTGGCATAAAGAATGACACCATCCATATGATTCAGCACCAAGCTATACAACTTCATCAAAATCACTGCTTTGAAAATTCATTCCATATCTCAGAGGCTTTTCATGCCTAGGTGTGTGCCAGACTGCAGCCAAATGCCTTGGCTCTCTGCCTGTGGAGCCTCAGAAGGAATCGTTTGCCAAGCATGCTCATCAACTTTTAATGACTTTATGTAATTTTTGCTCATTAATAAAGTATATAATATAATTTTTTGGTGGTGAGTAAGAATTCAAGCTTTGTGCAGTCGCTGGAAGCCACAAAGGGTGAAGGAAAAGGGGTGTGGGTAGCTGAAGAGCCCAGGGCCTCTCATCCACCAAAACATCAGCTAACTTTTATTTTGGTGAAAATATGTGCATCTACTGATAGTTTTCATTGTATTGAATGCGTCATAGAAGCAAAAAGGAAAAATACAAACCCTGTCAGGTTTCATGAATACTGTATTTAGCAAAAGCTGCCCTTTATGTGTTTTGACCTTTTTGTAGAAAGCCAGTTACAGCAGGAGAAAATGCTTACAAGTTTGAACCATATCCAATTATAGCACTTAACCTTCAGGCAGATATGGCATTCACCTTGCAACTGTCCTCAGCAGCCAATGAGGGAACGGATTCATCTCATTAAATGTTTTTGATGAGTGCTTTCATGCAGTTTGTTAGGCATATATGGACCACTCATGAGGTTTCTTTTACTGAGGTGACTCGAGTGTACAGTAGTACTTTTAGATAGTGTTTCCTATCACCTCCTGTTTATCAAATGGGTTTTTGAGTTCAATGTATTATATGGGTTTAACCAAAAAATACTACTACTGAACCCTAAACAGTAGTTTTTGTATGTTGAAAATATTAGCAAAAATGTGTGAACTGGGAACGTTGTCAGGAATGGGTGTTGTTGGACCCAAAATATAGGAGACTAGGCTTGGTGACAGGACCTTAAAACATTTAATAAATTAACCAAAACATGACAAAAATCCATGGGGAAACAAGAATGGTGACTGAACAGAGCAAACCAGATGACCTGACAAGGACGAACTTAAAATCAAACACTTAAATAGACTGAGGCTAATTAACTGAAATGAAGACAGCTGTGAATCATGACAAACCTTAACATGATAAGACTGAGGGACCATTCAAAACAGAACATGACCAAAACTCATAACATAACTGACAGAAACCAAACCAAAGTCCAAAATCCTCACAGTACCCCTCCCCAAAATGGTAGATCCCAGATGCCCAAAAAACAAAACATTTGGCAGGAGGGGACATGGAGAAACAAAAAAATTACCAAAACCCATGACGTAACTGACAAAAACCAAACCAAAGTCCACAATCCTCACAGTACCCCACCCCAAAAGGATAGATCCCAGATGCCCAAAAAACAAAACACTTGGCAGGAGGGGACATGGAGAAACAAAAAACAAAAACAATTCCAGAAAACACTCAGGGGTCCTGCAGCCGGACGGATTTGAGGGGTATCAGAACCCCTCCTTGGGAATAGGCATGAAGAAGAGCTGTCCCAACGACCCTCCTCCGGAACAGAATGTACAGCCAAGGGGGATGAGTGGCAACCGTCCTCAGGGACAGGTAACATGAAGGAGGGGTCCCGGTGACCCTCCTCAGGAACAGGAAGAACGGGCCCGACAATCCCCCTCAGGAACAGATTTGGTGGACATGGCGTGACTAAGATATGGCTGCAGGAAGTCCCATCTGATGTGGCGTGACATGGCGTGGACTGCAGTGACAGAAAACCCTGTAAATGCAGCAAAAATTCCCCTACTGGGTCCAAGGTAGTCAGAAGTATGACACAAGCCCATGGAGAAACCAAAACGGTGACTGAACAGAGCACAGCAGGTGACAAACACCAAACCAAAGTCAACAATCCTCACAAAATACGCCTAAAAATATTCTCATTTTCTGACGGTGCCTTTTAGTCAAAGATACTGAAACAGTAGTAAATCTGGATGGATGTTTGAATAAATAAATAATCTTGTGTCATGTTAGGCACTATACTGCTAGATTGGAAAGGGAATAAAAACAGTGTGTTGGCAGAATTACAGGTGCTTATAAAAATAGCAGAACAGGATGTGACATGACTCAAATGCATTATTAAACAAAATCGCTCCTTTTGTCTACAAATGAAGGATTTATTGGTTCATTTGCAGGTTTTTATTCATTTATGAGTCGTCATTAAACAGTTATCACTCATTATCTTGTTTTCTATGTGCAGCGTCGTGTGGTGGGGATATCAGGGGCCCTTCAGGGATCATTCTCTCACCTGGCTACCCAGAACTCTATCCTAACTCTCTCAACTGTACATGGACGGTTGAAGTCAACCATGGAAAAGGTAAAAAATATCATCTCCCGTCTACTATTTCACCCGTGGTGCAAATCTTATTAAATCTAACTGCCTAAAAAGCAATTTAGAAAAAAAATATGAATCACTGAGTAACCTCTGCATTGTAGCAGGAGTCAAAAACTCAGTTTTATTGCTTTGACTTTTTTAATCAATTATCTGAATTTGTATGAATAAGGCACACAACCGGACACCTGTGATTAATTTTTGTAAGGGTTCCCTTTTGTCTTGTCCTTTCCTTCAATGGACAGTTCAGCTTCCACAGTATCCTCACTGTTATGCTAAAATGATTATTCCAATTGAGTATTTCTGGGCAGTCATAGCGGAACGGTCTATCTCTGACCGGAAGATACTGAACCCCACTGTCCTTCTTGTGGTTATGGGTTGGTGCCAGAGTTGGACAGTCAGTGTGTGAATGTGTGTTATTGAATGATTGGGACTGTGACTTTAAATAAAGTGCTTTGGACCTTCAAGGAAAGCAGAGAAGTGTTATATAGGTATGTATGTGATGACTCTTGTTCATCCAGTATGGTTCCATTGCAAAAAAAGTTTTTAAAAGGTTGGTCTGGACCTGCTTTTTTTGGTTGAAGATCTTTTTTATCCAAAAGTCGCTTCTTAGATAAGAGGCAAAGTGTACCCAAAAGTGCTGCGTGATGGTCATGCTGAACCAACCAGCAATCATGGTGATAGATAACGAACAAAAGAAAGCAATCATAATGGATGTGTCAATATCAAGTGATGGCACATCAGGACAAAGGAACACAAGAAACTAGAGAAATACTAAGGAAGCACCATGAAGGTGATAGTGGTACCTGTGAGGATCGAAGCACTCAGCAGTAACCCCGAAATTGGCAGAGTGGCTACAGCAGATCTCTGAAAAATAAAAATAAAACCCTTTAGATGCCTTAGTCTAGACCCTAGCATTGAAAAATGCATAGAACTGTAACAGGGAGGGTCTACCACATAAAACTGAAGCCAAAACATTGGTGCAAAAACCCTGAATTACTATTCATGGTATTGGGATGCTACAAACAAACCCTGGCATGTGATGCACATTTAAGAACGCAACCTGATTATTTTTAAAGCAACTCAACAGGGGTGAGACTGGCAGGAAACCTAACTGCGTCTTACCCAAACGTGGTATTTCTTGATTTCTTGTTGTCTGTATTTCTTTTCCTTTGCTTCTCGTAGTGGTGAAATTGCACATTGCGTCTATTTTTTTGAATAACCATAACTCGTCACAGGGATTGGCTACAAACTTGCTTTTTTTTTTTAAACACTTTTATATTTTTTCTCTCTTCCTGACTGGGTTGGGTTAAACCATCTGGCGTGCCGGATGTTAGACACCCCTGGTCCATTACTTATATTAGCACATGTACTCAAAGTTGGAAGAGGTTTCGTGCGAAATGTTGAAGCGGTGAAAACCTCTAAAATCTTGTTCCAAGTTTTTTTCTTTCACACCTCTATTCCGATATATGAAAGAATTGGTGTCATACAAACAGAAATAATTAATCACACCTTCATGATCAATTTTCCAACATTCAGTGAATTTAAAAGGATGCTACCCATATGTCACTATCAAATCCAGGTCCGTGGTTGGTCAAAGTTCAACACACTTTGTATTTAGAGCCTGAAATAGCTTAAAAACTTGCAAAGCGATGCATAAAGACAATAAATGTAAATGTGGAAGCCCGAAATGCTCATATATGTGTGTTTACATAAACTTCTCATTGGAAGTGGTTGCTTGAATCCAGCTCTTCTCTAAGGCCTGCGTATTTCTCTATCTGTTCCAGTTTCTTCTCCCTGATGTTACTTTCACCTAAAATGACTACATCTATCACTTTTTCCCCTTCTTGTCCAGCCTGTTAGTCATTACAAAACTGTCTGTATCTGGAAGTTGCACAAGATCATAGCTTGGTCGTTCTCAACTTCCTTCTAAGGAGTTTCCTTTCTTGACCTTGGGACTGCTTAGTATTAAATGAACTGTCATTTTTCCTTCTTATTTCCTTGTGAATATTAAAGTAATTGAATCTCCTGAAAGCATTACTCTCTACTTTTCACCTTCAAAAATAATTGCAGTCATAGATCCTAATTGCAGTCAGGATTTAATGTCTGATCACAAAACCTCTGTCTGGTGATAAATGATCGCTGCTTTTGTTCGCATAATTTAGTGCCAATCTGTATGTTTATTCCGCAAGCTTTTTAATTTTATTCATGGTTTTGTTTGTATCACCTGCATCTCTGGCAGCTATAACTCTTACATAAAGACAGACATCGAATAGTTTCTCAGGACATTGATTTCTGTTGGTTGATACAGCAAAAAAGTCACTATGTTTGCTTATTGTGTATGCACTGTACTATAGAAGTGGGAGGACTTTTCACAGAGACCAAGTCGGATTAATTGATGATTTGTCTCTATTCTTTGAAACATAATTGCTGTTTCACAGACAGCGTGATCAATCACTTAATTTCCTGGTCATCTGTGATTTGTTTTTTTGACAAAGCAAGCCAAACACTGGAGGACATTACAGAGTCCTATTGGAACAGCTTCAGTACTGGTTGTGTTGAAAAACAGCCAGTTGGCTGTCATAGAAGGAAGCAGGATAATCTTACTGGGCAACAATATGACACCAAAAAAAAGTGTTCTAAAGTTCTCTTTATTCGTGAATAGCTGTTTCTTATTTTTTTGCAATCATAGACATGTTTTTTTGTATATTTGTAGAAAGTTGATTTTTGTACAGTAAAAACATCTCCCAGGAAAGCTGACTTATGCTCACGTGCAAGCAAAAAAAAGACTGTTCATCTTGGATTCATCTTTTTCCCTTCAGGTGTCCAGTTCACTTTTCACTCCTTCCACCTGGAGGATCACCATGACTACCTTCTGATAACAGAAAATGGCAGCTTCGCTCAGCCTCTGGCTCGGCTCACTGGCTCAGAGAGGCCTGCACCAGTTAATGCCGGCCTGTATGGGAACTTCAAGGCCCAGCTACGCTTCATTTCGGATTTCTCCATATCTCTTCAGGGATTCAACATCTCCTTCTCGGGTATGAAGGCGCATACAGGCTCTATCTGTGGGTGAAATGGAGGGGGGGTAGGAGGGCGCATGTGTTGGCTGCAGGCTCTCCACAAAAGGACGAGGATGTGGAGGAGGAGGCAGAAGCCAGGATTATATTAAAAAAAAGTTCAAAACATGCTAGATGGTGCTGTTGAAAAGACGCGCAAGTGACGGGCAGACGGAAAGAGAAAGAGACTGCTGAAGCGTGCGTAAAGTAACAAGTGAGGGGTGATTTATCGGTCAGTGGGCTGAAGGTAGACCATGCCTCCGGTCTGTGCCAGTCAGAAGAGAATAATTAACACACAAAGAGGTCATGCAGGTAGGTAGACGATGTCTAACCATGATGTGAATGCTCATCAAAGCATAAGGGCCAGTGTCCTGAGGACTGAGGAGACTGCTGTGTTGAGAAATAATGGGCCCCCAGACGGTGAACAGTAAAAAGCTATGTGTAAGATTTCTGAATGGATATGAAGAGGTGAGACAGAAGGTGATGCGGCGTTGAGTAAATGTGATGTGACATAGAATAGAGATGGCTGCTTTATGAGCATTCTTGCTAACTATTTGCCAGTCGTTTGCTTAAGTGAAGCATTACTTATGCATGCATGAATATTCATAAAGCAGATTTTGATTGTGCGAGTGTGTGTTTGTCCTTGCATGCTTTATAATTAGCATTCGTAGATTCCGTGATTAGAATTCATTTTTAACCTTTACCAGCCTTTAATGAAAGTCTGCTGACACTCTTGGGCCACATTATGCTGCCGAGCACTGCTGAAATGTTTTTGCTGGACTCAAATCAATGGACCAGAAGGATATAGTCTGTAAGAGAAGTACTGATGACATGATGATTGTTTAAGTGTAGTCTGAGTTGCATCATCTTTTTACATTTTAGAGCAGGGGTTCTTAAAGTTTTTTTAGCGGAGGGCCAAACTATTAAGAACTCTACATTAGACTGGGGCCAATTTGGAAAAACAGAATTTAATGAGCAAGTGTCATTTGTACAGTTAACAGAGCATAAGAACAAGCAGGGCAAGACTTGAAATATTGTTTTAACTGAGAAATATCGTAAATTTTGGTCAATAACAGACCTGTGTGATGTCTATGTGAGCATTCATGCTTTTACAAACTCTCCAGCACTGTAGGGTTTTTTTATGCCAGAATTTATTTCTCCACTGTTGATTTGTTTTGTAACACTCATATTTTGTCCCAAAAACCATAAAAAAAGGAAATAGATGATTACAATATACTTTATACTGGGGCTTTATGTCATATTTGCTTATTTTTCTACATATTCTACATAAAACAGCAACAGCTTTTGGTGTTAAAAAATTACCTGTGTTTGGCTAACTTAGGCTCAGAAAAGCAATTTATGAAAGTGATCTTGTAACAATGGACAAATAATAAATCGTTGTTGCTACTGCAGCAAATTTTTGGGGGGTACCGATTCTATCTGTTGGATCAACTGTGACCCGACAGAATCAAATAACCAAAATGACAAACATCAATGACCATCAATGATGAATTTTTTGAAGGCCAAAAACCTCTTCCTATATAGAAGTCAAGGAGAAGAGGACCCAAACGCAGGAGATCAGACAAGGTGGCAAAAAAGTAAAACATTTAGTAAAAAAAACTGAAAAAAAATAACCCATGAGAGTACGAAAATTCATGAGATAGCAGACAAAAACCAAAGTCTACAATCCACACAGTACCCCTCCCCCAAAGGATAGATCCCAGGTGTCCAAAAACAAAACACTTGGCAGGAGGGGACATGGAGAAACAAAACATCACCAAAACCCATGAGATAACTGACAAAAATCAAACTGAAGTCCACAATCCTCACAGTACCCCTCCCCCAAAGGACAGATCCCAGATGCCCAAAAAACAAAACAGTTGGCAGGAGGGGGCATGGAGAGACAAAACATTACCAAAACTCATGAGATACAAGACAAAAAACAAACCAAAGTCCACGATCCTCACAGCATTGGCCTGATGGCCGCACTTTGAGAACCCCTGTTTTTGACCATTAAAAGAGTCACAAGAGAAAGAAAGAATTTTTCCAAGAGCCATTGCTAATCCAGACATCTCAAGCTATATTCATGTATCCTAACCTGATCAAGTATCTTTGAGCATAGCTGTTAATCAGCACAAGCACCAGTATTTCTTTTACAAGCTGAATATGTACTCTTCTTAGTAAAGGAGTGAGAAAATAAATATGAAATTTTCCCCTTTATTTCAGGATTCAAATTACACTGACTTTAACGGATTTATACCTTTAAATTTTGTTGTAGAGTACAATCTGGAGCCCTGTCAGGATCCCGGAACGCCTCGGTTCGGCTGGCACACTGGATCCAGGTTTGGCATTGGGGACTCACTGTCTTTCCACTGCAACTCGGGCTATCGTCTGCAGGGGGCGAGGGAGGTTGTGTGCTTGGGAGGTGGGCGCCGCATGTGGAGCGCCCCTCTGCCAAGGTGTGTGGGTACGTGATCCGCTGCTTTTACCTTCTTTTTCACAAACATAATTTTTTTTACTAAAGGTACGTTGATATAGCTAGAAACTTGCAAGCATCAAAAGTCATTTTCTTAGACTTTTAAGTTCAAAAGTTTTCTGGAGCAAGTTTAGTCATGAATAGTTTAGAACAGAAACATTATGTCTTTTTTACTGAACTATTATTAATATATTATACACTGTCAGTCATTGTTCACCTGTTAATTCAGATATGGAAATTCTGTAAAGTTATCATGTTCTGCTGTCTACAGTACAAGACAGCTAGTGATTGTTTTTACAATTACTATTTCATATCCTCCTCATTGTCTCATAATGACAGTTGATTACTATGACATTAAAGTAATAAAAAAACAGAGTTGACTTTTGTTTTTTCAAAGGGGGATATTTGAATGATACTGTTATCTCTTAAAGCAATTAAGCAGTTATGCAATCTCTGCTTTATTACACATTTGCAAATTGTCGTATGAATGATTGTGTGGATTGGCTTTGATTGTCTTCCTGCAGCCGAATGCGGATCCACAGTTTCCAACAACGTGGGAGCTCTGTTGTCACCAAACTACCCGAAGAACTACGACAACAGCCACGAGTGCGTGTACAGCATCCAAGTCCAAACAGGCAAAGGCATTAATGTCACGGCGAGCAGCTTTCAGCTGGCACAAGGTGACATTTTAAAGGTAAATAATGCAGCCACTCTATTTTATTAATGCAAAAACAGGTTAAAAATAAACACTCTGTATTTTATTTTTTTAAGTTTTCAACTAATATTTTTTAATTACCTAAAACTAAGACAGACGTGTGTTTTAAAGACAGCTACACACTAGTATGGAAATGAGTCCAAAGGTCAATTAGGATCTGCAGAACCACACATATAGAGAGGAAAGAGTTTGTTTCTTTCCCCAAGAGCACTTTAGCAGTTCTGGTAAGCACCCCAGATGGGATTTAAATGAACATGTACTTCTCACTTCACAGTTGGAATGCACTCTTTTGGGATGCAGATGTCTTGTCTAATACACCAATTAACTGCATTATAGTCTATTATTGGGATTCTAGTAATCTCCTGTACTTAGTAATTATGTGAGAAGCTGAAACGCTGAAAGACACATTCAGAAAGCGAAATTTCCCTGAAGAGAATCAAGAAGACGCCTTGCTAGTTTTTCCATGAAAAAAGGTCCCAAAGCATTTTTAATTAATTTCTTGTTATTTTACACAAGAAATAAGGAAAAAAATGAGATGCTGCTAGAATTTAGGACTTGTAGGGTTTAAAAGACTATTTTAAATCAACAATTTATTTTAATCTGCTTCATTTACTTCGTCAACAATGTTTTACTGGAATTGTAATGTGTCCAAATCTCTTTGGAGAGCTAAGGGCAAAAATACAAATGTTTGTATATATATATATATATATATATATATATATATCAGTGGCGGGCCGTGCATTTCACACCTAGGCCTTCAGTAGTGCTCCATCTGAATCAATCCAACCCTCATTAACTATTTTATGGCAATAAAACTTCTAGTGCAGGTACAACTGCCACACACACACCAAAAGCATAAAAAAATAACCTGATAAAATTTAAATATTATGTAGGGAGATAGCAAAATTTTACTCACCAAAAATCCAGATTATTTAAACACAAAATCCATCCTTTCTATCCTCAAGAAGATTTCAATCACTCTGTCCTGCAGAATCCGTGCGTTTCGCAGATGGAAAGTGTTCCGTGGCTGTGATAAGCTGGAAAATGTTCTGGTATTCCTGAAGCCTCGTGTGGTCCAGGAGGGAGACAAACATCAGTTTTTGTGATGATCAAGGTCTGTGTCTGGAAAATAATATTGTCGGCAGTGCGCGAGAGGATTTTGCGCTGCACGCGCCCGTGGTGCGTTCAGGGGCCTCGTAGATTTCAGCTTCACTCCCGCTCAACGGAGTCACGGAACTCCTTTACCCGTGCCAGACAAAACTGTGCCACAACTTTACCCAGACATTCATTTTCCACCAAAAATCAGACGATGAGACGCTTTCCACTGGTAACATCTTCAAACCTGACACGCCGCTCCTCGGCACCTGTGTCCGTCACATAACGCAGAACCAGAGCGAGCTGCGAGCTATCCAATCAAAGCTCGTGAAAATGATGACGTTTCCGTACGCCTGCTAGCTGGCCTTGGTTTCGCCTACTCCAAATCTGATTGGTTGAAGCAACAGTTTGGTCGACAATTATTTTATGCTACAGGGCCCGCAGAACTGATTGTGAAGGCCTCCGGGCAGATTTCTTTGACCCTAGCAACAAATGGTGCTGCAATGTGATTGGTTAATGCTTAAATAGGAAAATACACGTCTGGAAGCAGCGCAGCCAGGGAGACAGCAATGAAAGGACGAAGACAGAGCATTTGGAATTATAGAATACGTATTCACGGAAATAAATAATAATTAATATCAGTCTGTGATTCAGATATTTTTAGGCCAGCAGAGAAGGCCTTGCAGGCCCTGACGGCCCGCCACTGATATATATATATTCATTGCAATTATTTTATTCAGCTGTAGTTCCCAGGCTCAAGTTCTTTTGCAAACTTTTGTCAGCACAGTTTTATCCCTGCCTTTACACATCATGCAAAACATTATAATGTTTATTAAATTCCTTCCCTAGTCACTATTTAGTGAGTTCGCCATTTTCTAGCGCTGTCCAAATCTACTATTCCAAAATCTAGTGCACTATAAATTTACAAGAAGTCTTTGCGAAAAACTTGCGTGCATCGATGCTCACTACATTAGCGAATATAGACCACAATGCATTGCATTTGAGCAATTTTTGCAAAAAAAAAAAAAAAAA
>NC_050527.1:12831743-12841282 GCF_002922805.2 Oryzias melastigma
TGAAATCGATGATGTCATATCAAGCATTAAAAAAAAAAAAGTTGTGTCCAAATTGCTTTTAAAATTCAGGGTCGCATTATATCACTTTTTAGTTGTTAGGAATTTGAATGCGAAATTGGACATAGCCATTGAGAAGGAAGTATGCTAAATTAATACTTCTAAATAAATTGGGACATTTTAAGTTTACTATATATAGATAGTATAAAAATGAAACTTCAATTTTATTTATATCTAACTTTTAGTATAGACTATACTTGTAGTACACACAAATAGAATGCTATTTGTGACGGGCTAACACGCAACACATTAGCTACATTAGAAACATTAGCTGCGTTTGCTTATGCAGTTAGCTTATGCATAATTCCTGCAGCTCCCAACTTTGTTTGCGACATGTGAAAAAAACAGACTCATATTGGTGAAAAAAAAAATGACATTTTAACCATTTACTTTTTAAAATCACTTCTATATCAGTGAGCTCAACCAGAATTTATTCATATATATAAGGCACAAGGTCATTTTAAAAAAATAAGGCCTTTAAATCCGCCTTATATTGTGGAAAATAGGTGTAGGATTTTCTGTGCATTAGAATCTATTTAAAATATATTGTCCTTATTGTTAAAGCACCACTACTGTCTCACAATGCCTCTGTCTGTGATTAGCTGTATGATGGGAAGGATGGTACAGCTCCACTGCTCGGCACCTACACAGGCACACAGATGCAGGGCCTTTTCCTCACCAGCACCTCTAACTACATGTGGCTGGAATTTTACTCAGACCACGAGTCGACAGCAGCAGGGTTCCGCCTCATATATCACAGTAAGTCACATTTCATTTCCTGTGGGGGAGGAGGGTCCTAAAGCTTATCCAAATGAATGATTTTGGCCTCATTTTCGGAGCCCCTCATTTCAAGTGGAAGAATCTAAAAGAGGGTCTTAATTGACCCTCACCCTGCCATACTGTGTCTTTCACTGTCAGGGTGTCTATTAAACACAGCATGGCTTTCTCTGCCATTCTCTGACAGGAAAATGTGTGGTTTTCCATTCGCTCTTTCTCTTTCTCTGCCTCTCCATGTGAATCTCACTATTTTCTTGCGCTTTCCCCTCCTGCAATTAGAGTACTTTCTAGAAAGCTGTGTCTGCTTAACTTTACTTTATCAAAACAGATGAATTATTGTTTATTTCTGGATGCAATGTGTAACCTGTTTATGTTTTATTCATCTAAACGTGCATGTTTATATGGAAACTAATCATTATATTGTTTGTGAACAGGCCTTAAATAGATGGATAATGTTAAGTTTCTCCTGTAATTGACCTGCTGATTGGGTCCTGCTGCTAACCATTTCTAATGCATTACTGTGACAGGAGGATCCCTTAGGGGAGAGAACAGATTTTTGCCCAATTAAATGTTTTTGTGTGTCACCTACAATTGATTTTTTGACATCTACTTTGTTCACAATTGTTTTTATTTTTTAAGGAATAAATAAGCACAGATGTTAGAGAAGGTTCTGTCAAATTTGAAACTTTCTAACTTTTCAGCCTCATGTCACAAATAATTCATCTAAAGAGACTTACACTCAACCACAATTGTGTGACTCCTATCTCATTAGCAAGGTCCAAACTGTTCTTAGAAAACCAGTGTATATAAAGTATTCTCCCTTTATTCGCAGAGGTTAGGGACCGGAGATATCCGCGAATACCCCGAATTAGCAAATATGGAGAACCACAGCACTTCCTTTGGATGCAAAAGTTTCATACAACCATCTTGAGTTGTTGGAGTTTTTGTGAAGAACTAGAAGAGTCACGTGACTGAAAAAAAATCTGCAAATACGTAAAACTGCGAATAAAGAAACGCAAATAAGTGGGTGGATATGGAGAGAAAATAGTATCACCCAATTTTTGCATGTGCAATTCTTGATTTGTTAAAGAATACATTTTGCGCATAAGTACAGAATATATGAAATATATATGTGTGTGTGTGTGTGTGTATAAATTATACAGGCAAAAATTAAAATTACAACAGCTTGAAACTAACTGTACACACAAATTTTAAAAAATCGCCCACGAATCGCTTACTACGCACACACAAAGCCACATACACCCATAAATCTGATGTGATCACGTCTCCATGAAAGAAAAGATTTATTTGTAAGTGATGCGTTTAAATGCCACTAAAATGCTAGGTCATTAGAGTTTTTTTCTTTTCAGCCGGTTTGAACTTGGACTGTGAATATTTCCTAATGAAACTTGACATTTCCCCACTGTCTTAAACATATATGCCTGATAATTAATATTAAAAAGTCTATATATGTGTTTTTTAAACAATTGACACTTAAGTTTCTCTATCATCTCTGGGTTGTGGTTTCCCTGCAACACCTTTGGCGCTGGACTCTTCCTCAAGTAGGTGTTGTGAGGTCCTCCTCGACACTCAGAGCGAATAAAACAACGCAAATAACGAGAATGAAAAAAAGATTAATTCGTGAGTGATGCGTAGAGTTTTCTTTTCAGCCGCTTTGAACTTAGATTGTGAATATTATCTAACGTAACTTGACATTTTCCCATGCACAAATCAAGAATTATGCACGCACCAATCCAAAGTCAGGCACAAATCAACAACTGCACACAAATCCACAGTAATGCACAAATCAACAATTACGCACACACACACACAAATTGGGGTGATACTATTTTCTTTCCATAAAGGAACACTGTAATTTGGTCCATTTTCTGTCCTGTAGCTCATTATCAATCCACTAGGGGCAGTAGAATGGCTTTTCTTGCTCATTTTAAAATGTCTGCTTCCCTGGAATCTCAAAAACACTTTTGGCAGGAAAGGTTTAGCTAATTTTTAAAGCATTATGGTTTTTACTTATGATAAACGACTACTTACTGTACTGAAATAATACAAAAATAATTAATAAACAATTCTTTATACTATAGTCACATCATGTCAAAAATATATGTATCAAATTTGAGACAGTGGTTTAATAAGCTGCTTTTTTTCCCTTTATCACTTATGTCAATATTTTTGCATCTTAAACTTAGATTTGTGTGAACAAAAATCACTTAAAGTATCATAAATTATCTTATTTTTAAAAAATACATTTTATTGAAATCGTCTTTTGTTGGTTTCATCAAAGGGTTTAAAAGAATCTTAATTCCCAACATTTTTGTCAATTCTTTGATGTAGTGGCCTTTACAGGGTTACTTTTTTCAAAGCACCTCACAGAGTGTGTCTGTGAATGTGCGTGCGCTAACAAATGCTGATTTTGTTTTTCTCGGTAAGAAGACAAACAGCAGAGCATATCAGGGCTTACACCAGGGCTCAGTGTTATAGGCGAAGGATCAAGCCTTCAGATCGGACAACAAGCCTTCTTTCATTTAATCCACACCTTGCAGCTTGAGAGCTTAAAGCTTTGAGTAATAATTGCACTAAATATGCTAAGTGCAACAACTCATTTTGTTATTGGTTAAACCAGATGTTCAGAAATAAAGCTGCACACCCGTCATTAAAGTGTGCTCATTTGTAGCAACATCAAACAGTCATTGGCGCTGGAGCAACCTCTGTTGTCATAGAGAAAATGACTTAATTACAGATTATTTTATGTTTATGAAACAAAGTAGAGTAAGACATTTTCCAGACTTTGTGCTAAAATATTAACTTTAAAATGATCACGTATGCCATATTGTGTCTACCTTAAAGGACAGCACTCACCTTATGTTCTCATCTAAAGTAAATCCAACCTGGGAGATTGACTGATGTATGAACAACGAGGCTGAAAGGAGAAAGCGAGGCACGCTTAGCTTAAATCATGACTGAACAAGAAGTCTGGTCATGTTTTCATGACTTTTCTACCCAAAGGGCTGAGGTAATTTTCTAAATGTGAGCATTAACTGCTGGGAATTTATACTGGGCATGACACTTGTAATACTAGTACCTGGCATGGAGTATAGACCTTGCAGTAAGAAGCAGCCATAAATCAGCGCTGCTGGTTTTATGTGCAGCCAGGCCACTGTTGCTGTACAGCAGAACACCAGTGTTTTGGGAAAAAAGAAGCAGATTAAAAGCAATGGTCACAGTCAAAGAAGAATTATTGTAGCTTCTTGCTTCTGGTTGTTTTTCTCTCATACCTTACCAAAGATTTTGTCAAAGAGATTCTAAATTTCTACGCTAAATTGAAACTAATCTTATTTCTTATTGTTCTTTGTCCAAAGAAAAATCTGTATATTTATATATTTAGTTGTACTTGGTAGACACAAATCTGTGATTCTAATGAAATTTAAAAAATAAATAAAGAATTGGGATTTGTATTAATGATTTTGCTAATACAATAGAATACAAAATATTGTTATTATTTGATATTTTATTTTTTTATATATATCTTGGATAATTCAATTATATAAATTTCTTCAATACTAGAATTATACCAATGATTTTTATAATGGAAATAAATGATATTTTTTATTTAATGATTTTTCTAATAGAAAAACATATTAACGATTTTATTGCTGATTTGTATAATTGAATAATAATTTTAATTATTATTATTATTTGATATATTGTTTTTTATGTAAGTATTCAACATTTTGAATATATTAATTATTTTTTAATGGAAAAATATTTTTTAATCAATGATTTTATGAATTATTTTTCTAGTGGAATAACAGTTATAATTATTATCATTATCTGATAGTTGTTTTATATATAAATATATATATATCTTTGATACGATACTTGAATTATAATATCTATTTTTCTAATGGAAAAATACATTTTTATTTTAATGATCTTTCTAATGGAATGATAATATTATTATATTTTTATGATTGATATTTGATCATTGTTTTTTTATATAAATATGGAAAAAAATGTTAATATTTTTTACAACTGTATTAAAATAATAATAATAATTATTATTTGATTATAGTTTTTTTTTATATTTATCTTCAATACTGGAATTTATTAATGATAATTTGTGTTTATTTTATTGATGTTTTCTGAATCTTGATCATTGATCTGCATATCCTGCAATAAATTCTGAAATAGTGTTATGTCTACTTAAACAGTTATGTGATTTATTGAAACACAGAGATTTTTTAATGACCAGTAGTTGTGTTAGTGAGGTAAAAATATCTGATCAGAAGTTATGAACCAGAAAAAGATAATTCATGTAAAGGAAAAGGTAAGGTCGAGCCGGGGGACATTATATAAGTTCGTTTTCTCCCACTTCCTTTCAAGTGATCTATAATTTGATGCCTAGTTATCTTAGATCTGACCCATCTTTGTACCTCTACAAAACGTTTGATTATCTTTCACATGCATTCTTGCTTGATTGCTTGAAATAAAACATTTCAATTTCATTCAGTTGTATTTATTTGAGGACATTTGTGCTTGTTTTCACTTCTCTCTTCTCATTGCACCCGTCCAGGTTTTGAGCTGTCACACTGTGATGATCCAGGAGTGCCTCAGTTTGGCTTCAAAATCAGCGACCACGGTCATTTTGCTGGAAGTTCCATAACATTCGGCTGTGAACAAGGTTACACCCTGCACGGCAGTGCCACGCTCAGGTGCATGACAGGGGAGAGAAGAGCATGGGACAACAACCTCCCTTCATGCATAGGTAACACTTTTTTCTCTCTTTCACTCTAGTTTTGACCCCAGATTTGCCACATGTACTCGTCTGATCTTTCCCTTTTCACTCTTTGTGACTTAATTTATTATTCTGTGTCAACAATGCTCAGCTAGGCGCTAATCCAAAGGATTTATCCCGACATGATTTCCACCTTATTGCTCTGCGTTGAAAGACACATGCTGCTTGTCATTTTGCAGGAGAACATAAACAGCTCTGGTGTTTCATTGTTGATCATTGATCTTTCTGCGTGTTCTTGAGGCAGAGCTGCTCGTATGCAATCACCCGATCAATCAGAAGCCTATAGTGAAGCATTGATTCTCAGCTTTCAGCATTCGTTTATGTTGTGCATTGTCAGTGTTTTAATTCCAGGCAATTATTACACATTTTTATTAGTAATTTTTTTTGTTTTTTATTGTAAATGCATGAAAACCTGTGTTTGTGCAAAGCTGGTGCTGGGACACAAAGGGGCAGAAATGATAAAGCGTTTACCTCTGTCTGAGTTAAGAAAGGTGCTGAGAGGCAGGTTCTGTGTCTGGGTGCCCAGAAGTGATGGATGAGGGGAAAAAATTATTTACAAATTCTGGACGTGGGCAGAATAACTCTGTAAATGCCACTGCCTGTTTCAATAAGGCACACTTAACTTTGTGATGCGTTCTAAATATTAAAAAGCTCACCAAGAACAATAATAATGATTATCATTAGAAGGATTTCAAAAATCGTAGGATTGATTTACTGTAATGAAGGCAGGATCAATGAATAGTCAACATTTAAAAAGCTTCAAGTCCATGTGAGTAGAATTCCAAATTAGGTTTCTGGCTCTTTCTCCAGGGCCGCATCCAACTCTCCCTCTGAGTACTTTAATAACCGCCAAGTGTTATGATACTGATTATGGCCTTAGCACTGTTGCTATGGAATGCAGTTTTCCTATTAATTAAGTGCCCTCTATTCTGTAATTCAGATGGCAGAGCGATAAGGGAGAAGACATCTTGCCGTAGATGAGATGATAAGATACTGCTTTAGTCATTAACATTTGAAGCCATATTCTCCCAACAGTTCTGGACATAATCTTTATGCAGTAAATTAATAGCCTCATTAAGACACGCGCTCAGACACAAAACATGTTTTGCATCCCTGGTCAGAGATGAGGCCATTGTTGGGCACCGTAGCCTCCGGACCCGTGTGGCTTTGGCTTTAGCTGTCGCACCTTTGCTCGGTTTTCATTCATTAGATGCAAATGTTTTGGTGTTCTTTCAGCGGAATGCGGCGGCAGGTTTAAGGGTGAGTCCACAGGACGAATCCTCTCCCCCGGGTATCCCTTTCCCTACGACAATAACCTGAGGTGCACCTGGACCATAGAGGTCACCCCGGGAAACATCGTCAGGTAAGTCCAGCTGATGATGCTCACCCTGGCATACATCAAAGTATGTGGCGTTGAACCACAAACAAATATGTATGTAGATATAAAACATTTTAAAAAATCCCAGCTGAATGTTTGATCAATTATGCATTTAATATTTCTCGATAAGATTGTATGGCAAGCAAAATGTGTCAATAATCGCCAGTTCATGTCTGTATGTACAATGAGTTTGAATCTGTCATCATATTAGTGCAAAAACAAAAAAAAGCAAAAGCAAAATGATAAATATGTGACAAAATATATGTAAATATATGACAAAAGTGTAAATGTGAAAAGATTAAATGTACAAAATAAACACATATTTGCTATGTGCTTAAAGCCATTTGACAGTAGGGAGGTAAGGAAAGCATATATATTAGAGCTGTCAGGCGATTAAAATCTTTAATTGCAATTAATCGCATTTCCAGAGTTAACTCGCGATTATTCGCAAATTACCATATGGCCTTTTTTTTAAGGAAAAAAAAATGTGCGCTTCGTGGAATTTAGCAGTTCTACATTAATTATGAAAACAAGAATGACAAAATTAATAGTTTTCATCAGAAATACTTTATTTTGTAACATTGTATTGAGATAAACTTTCTTAACAATAAAAGGCTTTAACATAAAATGCCTAACAAAAACCCAAGTGCAAGTGAAGGGCATTTTAAATTCAAAACTTCAATCAAGGTTTAGTAAAATAAAATAAAAAGCATTAAAAATAAAATTTCCATAACACTTTCATGTTCATTTTTGGTCAGGACCAAATCTTTTCCTCCTCTGCTGAACTACAGTAATAAATGAAATAGAGATTTATCATTTCCAATTAACTTTTGTTTTTTAAAACATTAAAGACTGAGAAAAGCGGGATACACTGTGGATAGTTTGACAGTCTGTTACTGCCGCCGCGTTCTCTGGCTGCAGCTCGATGCAGCGACGTGTCCAGCGGAGCTCACGCCATGAATATGCCGGCAGACAGACCGCTATGCTGGGGTTGGATCACGCTTAAACCTCCAGAACATTTAAAACGTCCCCCGGTGCGCTTGCTGTTCGGAACGTCGGGGGTCCGCAGCTCTCGGGACGCGGCGCCGGACGCGAGCCGGTACCACCAGACGTGGTACTGGACGCGAACCGGAGCCGGGTTAGAGTGCAGGAGCTCTCCAGGTCCTAGCGCCGGCCGGTTTTAGCTCGCAGGTTGGAGAGCCGCCGGTGATCTAGTGAGAGCCGCCTGTGAGTTAAAGGGCGGGACGCCCGCGCGCGGTATGGAAAGGCACGTATGAGAAAGTCCGCGATTAATGCGTCAAAAAAATTGTCGGCGTCAAGCACATGTCAGATTAATGCGTTTTTAACGCGACCAATCTGACAGCCCTAATATATATGCATATACGACTATAAATACTGTAGGGATGTGCCAGTACAGAGTTTTGTCAGGACATCTGGCAGTTTATAAAAGTTGTAAGGGGCCTATATCATGCAAAATCAACTTTTAAGTGCATTATGGAGTTAATTCCTTACAAAAAACAACTCCAAAGTGATACCGTTTCTGAGGCATCTCCAAGCATTCCTTTCCAGCCTTCCTCTCTGAACACCAGCTTTTCCCAATTCCATAGAATGACCAGGTTCCTGCTTTTTTATGTATGAATGTAGAGGAACAGCCCCTTCCAAGTAAAGTCAAAAACACTCTTCGCTAGCAGTGATCGGCAAAACATTTTAGTGTAGACTCTGAGAAGAACAGGTTTCTCTTGTACCTAATCTGCAGAGATCTTTGTGCCTTCTATAATAAATATAGATTTATTATAAATGCAACGGTATGGAATAAACTTTTCTTAGCTTTTCATTTACCAGTCAGAAACTTCCTGCAGATGTCTTAGGGGTCACACTTCTTGGTGCTCGTCAAATTCCAGATCAGATTCTGGGTCAAGATTGTAAGGATCCAAAATATGCACATCCATCTTTGTAAAAGTTTGAATGTTGTTTGTTTGTATTGGCGAAACACAAACACACTGCAGAGGTTGTCTCTAAGTTGAAGTCATGAAATGGGCGGCACCCACAAAGAGTGAAAGGCGGAGCCTTAGAGATCAAGTCGTTAATAGGAAAAGAACTAGCAAAAATAACTCATATTTCATAAAAAAAATGTCTTCTTTAGACTACCAAAGGGAATATGTTATCTTATATAATGATATAGTTTACTTTGAAAGTCTTAAGAATATCACAATATAGGCCCATTAAACTTCACCAGAAATAAGGAAAAACAAAGTTTTCTCATGGTACATTTATTGGGAACAAAAGACTCAAACAGCTTTAAAACAAAATTAATATCAAATCAACTTGAATCGGTAAATGTCCCTGAACTCCAATCCTGCACCTTATACTGCTGAAAAACAAACCTTGCTTCAAAATTGGGAAAGATTGATGCACAGGTCATATTTTTAACTTGATAAAAGTAGAACTAATGACTTTGACCTTATTTAAAAAAAAACAGTGCTGGTTTGGATTGAGTTATTACAGAGACCTTAA
>NC_050527.1:12841592-12843470 GCF_002922805.2 Oryzias melastigma
GATGTCCCTTTAGGGGCTCCGTAAGTTATAAACACAGGATCAGTTTACTGAGGTCTTAAAAGTGGTATGTTGAGGAACGGGGAAGTGCATCTGAAACTTTAAACATGATGAACCCTCCTCTAAAAAAAGATGTCACTGCACAAAAAAAAAGAGCCAGCAGCAGCTCCATTAACAAAAATCGGAAGATGGAGAGTGATAGCACCCAGGGGAATGTTCCTGGGACAAGAAAGTATTTTTTCCCTTTAGGTTGAAAGCTTTTGTCATTGTAAAGCATCACCCATTTGTGTCACATTCCATGTTAAAAAAAAAAATGGGCACAGCACAGAACTACACAGGGAGAGGGGCTACTGAATGAGGAGAAAAACCTAAAAGTGTTGCAGTGTCAGATAGTCAAAAAAAGGGATAGTGACAAACAGACAAAGATGCTGCAGAGAATGGTAGAAAGGCTGGAGAAAATACTGAAAGGATAATGGAGTGAGGGGCTGCTGGTGAGTAAATAAGGTACCAGGAACAGGTACAGCAAAAATGACAGTGTGATGACATGTTACCAAGACTTCAAGGTAAACAGGGTACAAAAAAAAGAAAGGAATCCAAAGAGCAGACAGAACTCACACACAAAATATGAAAAAAAAACACAGAAGAAGCTATAGATCATAATCATCATTAGCTATAATTAAGCTAAAACTATATAATTTATGTAGAATTGTGCTTGATTTTTAGGGTATAGAATTATTTTTTTGGTCTATTTCCCTGATGTTGTGTTTTCATCTTACTTTATTCAGCGCTTATTGAATTTTTCAAAATAAGGTTATTTTTAATCGAACAAATTACATCTAAATAAATGGCTGAAAGAGCAGCAATTACTTTTTATTTAATCTATCCTTTTCGCAAAGTACGTCTGTTTTCTTTTTCTATTTTAGTTCCTCTTTTGTTTCATCTGAGCATCATTAAAAAAAAAAAAAAAAAAAAAAACCAAACCAAGTAAACAATCGTTTGTATTCCCCTCTTTCAGTCTTCAGTTCCTTGCGTTCGACACAGAGGCGTCCCACGACATCCTGAAGGTCTGGGATGGGCCTCCTGAGAATGAAATGTCTTTGAAGGAGGTCAGCGGCTCACTGCTGCCTGAAGGAATCCACTCCACTCTCAACATTGTCACCATTCAGTTTGAGACTGATTTCTACATCACCAAGTCCGGTTTTGCCATTGATTTCTCAAGTACGTATTCATTCCAGCTTGTTTTCTCAGAGTTGTTCACAAAAACAGTGATGTTATAAAACATTTTTAAGAGGAGGCTCTTTTTTTATTCAACTTCTTGTACTTCCATATTCTTGTAACACGAGAAAATAGCATGTAGGAGGCTTCTTATCTCGACTCCCAGTATGTCCTATAACTGTTCATCATGTCTTGCTTTGCAGTTAAAGCTCCTGCTATGTCACAGTCCACTGCTGTCAACTCTTTCCTGTCTGCAGCTCTAATACTGATGCGCTCTGTGTGTTTTGTGATGAGTAGTTTAAAAGCCAAAGCACCTGGAAGCGAGTGGAAAACGAAAACACTCCATATGCCATGTAATGGCTTTGTTAATGCTTTCAATTTTGCATACACACATAGCAGCCTAATGCAAAAATCAATGATTCAGAATTCTGTGCTCTGCAAAACGAAATTGATTTTACAAATTCATACTGTACTTAGACACTCTTTCTGCCCGGGGTTACTGGTTCCCAGAACTGAGAGATGTGAAATCCAATTATTTAGCTGAGTAAAAACTGCTGTGTTCTTGCATGGTAAATAAGAAGACACAAGTTTGTGCGAATGTGAGCAGGTCAATCACAAATAGGTTTATTCCCCTTAAAAAAAATGGAACTTTTTTTTTTTTTTTTT
>NC_050527.1:12843481-12850557 GCF_002922805.2 Oryzias melastigma
AACCATCATTTGAAATTATTGGAACCAACTTAATATTTGCATCATCCCCTTCAATGGAAATCAGCTCTTCCTCTCTGTTATAAGCAACAATTATTATCGTTTGTTTTTACAATCAGCTTGCTTACTTTTTGCTTTAAATTTTTCATTCATCTGTGAGTCTCGTCCATTAATTAATCTGGTCATGTCACTAGAAAAATAAATACATAAATAGTCCCTAGCCCAGTAAATGCAGAGAGTCGTGTCTGAAGGAGGATTTAAAAAAAATATGTATCTCAATATAGCAAGTGAACTATAGACCTCGTATTAAAGTCAAGGCCAAGGGGCCCGATCTGGCCCTCTGGGTAATTGTATTTTATTGTTATTAATTTCCCAATGTTATCTTGCTCTTATTTCTAACTTGTATAATATATTTTTGTGGAGAGTAAAATATTGAAAGTTGTTAAAGGTTTTAGTTGATTTATTCTGGAATAATATTCCTTCCTTTTTATTATTATGTAAAAAGTTACCCTTTTAAAATTTAGTCTTAGTGTTTTCAATAAATGTTTATTCTGTTCAGCCCACGACCTAAGGTGTGTTTTGGATTTTGGCGGTTGAGATTCACCCCGGTGGCTTAATGGGATATGACAACGCAAACTCTCAGCACAACCACACTTGCCCCCCTATAGTCCAACTTGTGGGGCTGGCTAAACTCAAGATCAGCTTTGCCCTGTTTTTTTCTTGCGGTTTATTCTGATATTTTTAAGTTTTTAGAATAAATAATGCAACACAATATTTTCTAAACTCAACTGATCTCAAGTTGTCAGCACTAAACACAGTTTAGAAAGTAGAATGCCCAAATGGAATCATTAAAGGATTCCTCTGATTTTACCAGAATGCTCTCAAAAGCCCAGAGCTGTTTCACAGCTGTGGTTTAGAAAAATAGATTAGTGGAAACGGCAGTTTCGACTGACATCCGTCAGTAATCTGCTCACTCTAAGCTACAGTTTCATCTCGCCAGCTGCCCACAGTGATGTGCAAACCTTGCGTGCATGTTCCTTCTTGCTTTCATTGATTTTCTGTCCATGTGTGCATCTGCTACCTGATGTATGTGTGAGTCACACGTGTACGTTTGCCCTTTAGGCTCGCTGGCGACAGCCTGCAGGGATCCGGGCATCCCCATGAACGGCAGCCGCAACGGGGAAGGGCGGGAGCCCGGCGACTCGGTGACCTTCTCTTGTGATCCGGGTTATGAATTGCAAGGAGAGAGCAAGATCACCTGCATCCAGGTGGAAAATAGATACTACTGGCAACCCAGCCCTTCAAGCTGCATCGGTGAGAAAGGGGGAGATAGTGCAAGTTGGACAGGGAGGGATGGATGTGTGAAGGCGATAGAGAGGGGGAAATGGATGAAGGAAGGAAGTGTGAGGGATCAGTGAGAAAAGAAATGGTGAGGAGAGGGGGGGTTGTGTGTTAACTAGCGGCTGCAGAGATTCGAGTTTTTAACTCAGTGATGGAGGTACATGGAGACTCCTCAGATTTATCAAAACCTTACTCAGAACGCAGAGCACTTTAGTTTTCAGTTTCTTTTATTTCTTTTTATTTCTATAAAACAACAAAAACTAAAGATTTTACACACATTTCATAATTTGGAAATTAAAGGGAGGAAGCAGAAAAGAACATTTTTTTTGCCACTTTTACACAAGAAATCCCCCAAAAAACAGTGTAAAAAATTATTAGTGGAAAGGTACTGTATTTTAAGCACACACACGCACACACACACCTACATGTCTTTAAGACATTGTAGGGACACCTAACTGGACCATGCTTTGAGGGGACCACACTTTCTGAAGGTTTTACAACTCTTAAAAAAATTAAGGAGAATGCCTAAGTGGTTTTAAGTATAGATATGAGTTTAAATCATCAATAGAACAAAGTACAGTTGTCAACCTGACCTGGCCATGCTTTATGGGGACTTGTTCAGTGTTTAGTAACAAGTGGGGTCCTTTATGCACACTATTTGGTCTTTCTATTATTCCTGGGACCAGTAACACACTCTTTAGGTTTAACCCCCCACCCCAACCCACACACACACACACATATATATATATATATGTATATATATACACATACATAGATAAACATGCATATATATATATATATATATATATATATATATATATATATATATATATATATTTAAGTTAACATATGCTATATAGCATAGGTATGCTTATGGTTTACAGTATTGCCCCTTATTCACTTTGGTTAGAGATCAGAGGCATCTGCAAATATTCAAATTCCGTGAATATGGAGAACCCCCCTCCCCCATGGCTGAGGAGGGATGTCTGCTACTTATCAAAAACACTTCTGATCATACTTAGTAAAACATTTATTAAAGGACATTGGAGTATTGCTTAACAGAAAGAGTTTTTTGTTTTTCTTATTCAGAACAAAAGAATGTCCCAAAGCGACAGCGTACTTTAGGACACAGATGAGGAGTGTCACTCTGTCTCTCTGTCCCTTAAAAACAGGAGCGCAGGCTGCCTACTTCATCAAATAATAAACTCCTCCTGCGGATGATAATCATCCTCTGCAGTTATCATCTTCAGCATATCAGGATTTTTTTCTGTTGCTTCTGAGTCAGCTGATGCCATTTCACCATGCAGGGCATGGAGAGAGGAGGAGTTGCCCCTCTCCGCGCTCCTCTCCGCGCTCCTCTCCGCGCTCCTCTCCGCGCTGCCCTAAATTATATAAGCTCTAAATTATAGCCTATATAAATAAAATATCATGTCATCAGCATATAATTACATTTCAACCTTTAGAAGAATAACTGTTATAATGCTTTTATGTCATGTCATTTTAAAGAAATGTTGTATATTTTACTGCCTCAAACTTGTCAGCAGTTGTTTATTCCAGTTAGGAAAGAAAAGGTCTTTTGGCAAGTCCTCTGGTTTCTGTGACAATCTCACACAGAGCAGTTCGACAAAACCGCATGTAAATGTCAGTGTGCCATGAAAGTGTTAAAACACCAAGACAGACAGTTTTCTTTGGGTTGCAGACTCATTCTCATTGTTCCACATGGCAGCTGTTTGCTTTATTCATCAAGCTCGACAAATGACAAGCAGAGTCATTTGGGAGGTTTTAAATTTCTACGCTGTTCCTTTTGATGCGCCGAGTCGCCAAATGATGTCAGTAAAAGGCACATGAGCATAAAAGCATAACAATTTTATGAACTGACAATTATTTTGTTTTTATAGATGGACTTCATTTTCAGGTACAAGCCATGAGTATATTGGGGATAACATAAAAGCCAGCAAGTCTTCACAACATGAAGAGACACTGATACACTTCTGAAGCGGATATTTCTATTGTTTTTTTGAGAATATTTTATGATTATATATATATATTTTTAGCTTCAAAAACAACACCTTTGTGCATTTGAAATGAAGAAAAAAAAATGACATAAACCTTCAGCATTCCTTTAAGTTTTTGCTAAAGCCTTTTACCAAAATTTTCAGTATTTTAGTAATTCATGCATAATGACCTACACTTGCTCATCACTTTTATTTTGAAATCTCAAACTCAATTTGACTTAGATAAAGAGCTTTGAAGCAGCAAACCTACAGAATCTTTTTAATTATTCCTCTTTCCTCTTCTTATCTACCAAGCTCCATGCGGTGGGAATGTGACTGGATCTTCTGGGTTCATCCTCTCTCCCAACTACCCACACCCCTACCCACACAGCAAAGACTGCGACTGGCTGATTGCTGTGCATTCTGATTACGTCATTTCTTTGGCTTTCATCAGGTAATTTATCAAATGCAAAATTTCGGGAAAAATAGAATTTTCTTGTTTTTTTTCTTGTAATTTTGCTAAGAGATTTTTTGAACTGTCTCTGTTTTTACCTTGACTGAATATGTCACATTATTGCTGTAGCCCTCAAGACAAAAAAACATTCCCTCTAAATCAGACCCCATGAATAATGTTTTTTTTTTGTTTTGATTAATTTGTTTACTACGTTTAGTCATTTATGTTTTGATGCTTAACATGTTAGATAATGAGCAAAATCATAAAAAAGAACCAAATCTACTGTAAACATCTACTGTCAAACGGATTTATTATTAAAATAATAATTATCTAATAATTCTAGAATTATTAGAATTCAAGCACATATTCTTATCTTCTGTTGCAATATTGTTCAAAGCCTTTAAAGTATAGAATTGCACTTACATTTATAGATTAAAAAAAAGATTTTTCCGCAATGTTGTCATGTTGTCATGTTCAAAAGAAAAAAGATAAAAAGATGAAGGGATCAAGGTCTTCATAATTGAAAATTCAGACTTTTTAGCAATTGTAATTGACCTAAATCTGCCTCATTATTTGGCACAGTGTATTTTATTTTGAAAGGAACTGGTGTACCGCTGTAAAATGTAAGTTACAAATGTTGTTGTATGTATTGAAAAATATAAGACCCTTATAATTTAGTCATTGTGAATATAAAGGCTACAATGAATTACTTAATGGTCACAAAAGTATTAACTTTACATTTTTTCTGATATGGAAGTGAGACTTTTGTTCTGACAGAAACCGGCTCTTTTAGCATTAAAAGTTGTAGGTCTCTGCATTGAAACCTTGAACTAACAGGGGGTCGTTTGGTTGCTTTTTGCAGTTTGTTCCACTAAATGTGGCAAAATCATGCACCCTGATTTCCTTTTAAACACATATCTCAAAGAAATATACTAGAAGTTTGGGATTTTTGCTCCTAAAAAAACAGCCTAAAAAAAAAAACAAGCTTTGATGTAGAAGAAAAGAAACATTTTGTCCCCAAGGCACAAGGTCTAGTGGCTTACAGGATGAAGCTCTCAGTAAACCTAGGGTTCGTTTGTAGCCTGCCTGAAACAGAATGGTCTCAGTTCTCAGTGGATGCACCGGAGCTCAGGCTGTACCGTAGAATTGTTTGTTTTCTGCGACGGAACAAACTATAACATCATATTACCGAGCAAAGCTGGCAGCCACATGTGTGATGTGGAGGGTTTGAGTTTGAATCCAGGTGTGTTTGGAGATAGCGGGGAAGCAGCAGTTTCTCTGCAGACTCAGAACACTGCTGCCACTCTGCCCAAACGGGGTGAGGCAAGATTTCATTGCAGAATTGTGATTTTGAGTGCAGATTGTTTTCCAGTGCTTAATGAAAATCCAACATTAATAACTGCAATCAAAGCATTTACCAGCAGCAAATCCACAGATGCAGCTTGGGGCGGCTTTTATGGCGATGCCTCTATTACCTTTTGTGCAAAATGATTTTATGATGCGTTGCAAAAGGCCAAAGGTACATTATTTCTCAACTCCCTCACAGTCTGGATATTCTCAGAGTTAAAAAGAGAAATAAAAAATCACCAGAGTATTTTTTTTTACATTTTTTCCCCCCTCAAAACAAACATTTGATAGAGTTAACACACTGCTGCTTTCTCTCTTGGGAATGTCAAATGAAAGGATGGAATTACGATTTTAAATTGGAGCTGCCTTGCTCCAACTCAAATGCAATTATCTCGGAGCTATTTACATTTTTGTCATAAACTGTGCTCATTATTTTGAAAACAAATGCTCCTCTCCCTCTTGGTGTAGCATGTGATTTGATATACAACTCAACAATATGAAAGCATCTTTATACACTGCATCACTGTCGCCGTCTGGGAAGATTTTGTCAACGTAGTGTCACAACAATTTAATCTTCTCTCACCTCTTGGGGTGGAGGATCGGCGAGTTGACTGTTTGGGAAGACAAAACAAATCTCTCGGCATGATTTGCCTTTTGCATTGTCATGCACAATGTTATTTTGGAATCATAATGGATTGTAAATCCCATACTAACTGAGCAATCTGATGATTAAGACTTGGCAAAATAATAAACTGTTTTATCTCCTTTTTTATGCTTTTGTCAGCTTCAGCATTGAGCCCAACTATGATTTCTTATACATCTATGACGGACCAGACAGCAGCGCTCATCTGATTGGCAGTTTCCAAGACAGTAAACTTCCAGAGAAGATTGAGAGCACTTCCAACTTTATGTACTTGGCATTTCGCAGTGATGGCTCTGTGAGCTACACTGGCTTTCATCTGGAGTACAAAGGTATTGTAATGCCAGTGCAAGCTGGGAATCGTATTTGCATTGCAACATGTTTTTGTTTGGGAATATTATTTTAGTTTAAGAAAAAAAATGAAGCCTGGACTTTTTCACTTTTTAATGCAAATTTTGGATTAATTATCATCATTGGTTTTTGAAGTACTTTAACAATATTCAGTTTTTAACGCCTTGATGCTTATTGATACCAGTTTGCATGACACCACTGCTGCTTCAAAGTTACCTTAAGATAGATGGATGAATAGATTTTATTCAGTCCAATCAATCATAAAATTCACTCAACAGCAACACAATAAAAGACACAGTGCCAGGAGTAAACAAGATAAAGAGCAAAAAGCATGATCAAAACAGGCAGATATAAAGGTATGCAAAAAAAAAAAAAAAAAAACAATTAAAATTACATAAAAGAAATGTATTAAAAATGCTGAATATAAGTTGGCTAAAACTATAGGTTAGCTAAATGTACAAGTTAGCTAAAAGTACAAGTTAACTAAAGTATAATAAGCTAAAAGTATGTTAGCGAAAAGTAGAGGTTAACTGAATGTATAAGTTGACTAAAAGTATCGCAGGTACTTGGCTAAAAGTTCAAGATAGCTAAAAGTTAAAGTTAGCTAAAAGTATAAGTTTGCTAAAAGTTCAAGTTAACTAAAAATAAGCTATAAGATAACTAAAAGTATAAGTTGGCTAAAATTATGTTAGCGACAAGTATAAGTCAACTGAAGGTATAAGTTAAAAGTTTTACTGGTACTTGGCTAAAAGTGTAAGATAGCTAAAAGGAAAGATAAAAAGGCATCTCTTCCAGTGTTTCCACAAACTAGATTGAAAGTGAATGGCACTAAATATGATGTTAGAAATAGATTAGAGTTTTCTCATTCATTTAACCTACAAGTAATTAATGTAGCATTAAAAAAAAACAAAATAAAAAATGTATTTTTTTCAGAAATAAATTCAGGCATCAA
>NC_050527.1:12850585-12852473 GCF_002922805.2 Oryzias melastigma
TATATATATATATATATATATATATATATATATATATATATATATATATATATATATATATAATACATCACATCCTTGCAATCTGTATAATTATTTATTTTGCATATTCGAAGCAAAAATATTTTAAAGATCACAATGACAATTATAAAAGCAAAAAAAAAGAAAAATTTAAACTGGTTCTGCTTCACTGTTTTTTTTGTGAAAAGGATAAAACATGTCGGAGACCTAAATTAATTTACAGAAATCAAAACAAAATGTTAAAAAATGAAAAATAAGAAAATGGAAAGCATATGTACTATGGGACATTTCTGATTACATGATGACGTTTGTCCATCATTTCAACTGAACATCATTTGACTTGAAGCAATACTGAATATCAGTGAGGTTCCACACCTTTTGCAGTTTCTTAGTTTTCTAACATTTCATGTTGTTTTTTGGAATTTACCTTTCTTTTTTGTTTCTAGGCAGGAGTTTTGTCTTATTTTCTTAAATGTAATGCTGTTTTATTCATTATTTTTTTATTTCTTTTGCTTTTTTAATTGTCATTTTGAAACCAGATTTTTTTGTTTTTTCGAGTGATTTGTTGATGTGATTTGCACTTCAGGGCCACCGTATTTTCCTCACAGCCCGCTGCTCCAAAACTCACAAATTTCTGCTTTTTATTTTTATTGACAGCAAAGCTACGGGAGGCCTGTTTTGATCCAGGGAATGTGATGAACGGCACTAGAATGGGCACAGACTACAAGCTGGGCTCTATGGTTACATTTCATTGTGAAGCTGGCTACCTGCTGCAGGGCTACTCCACCCTGACGTGTGTCATGGGCAACAGCAAGAGACCAGAATGGGATAGAGCCAAGCCAAGCTGTCAGGGTAAGAGGCAGCATTGCATTTCTAGCAGTGCTTTTGACATTTCTCTGCTCAAAAGAACGTCCTTACTTTAAGGGTGATTTATTGCTTCTTGTTAACTAATTTCAATGTTTTTCACTTAAAGATAAGAGCTGATGGCATTGGAATGAAAAGCTTTTTGAAGTAGCATTCAGTGAATCAAAGGAGAGGTTTGGATTTTAGACTGGTAAATGAAAATCTGTTTGCTTTTTGCTGTTTTCTTCACACCATATAAAATACAACTTTCTATCTTGCCCTCCATTTTCCCCTGACTGACAAACAAGAGGCTTCGGACTTGCAGGCTTGAGTGTTTTGAATCTTTTGGGTGATGCTTCTTCAGATCTGGACACTTTTCAAGAAAAGTCAGCAGCACAGCTTTAGTATGCAGACTGCAGAAATACTGGTTTTTAGAAGGAAGCCTTTTTCCCTGCTTCATTTTTAAATCCCCCACATAAACATTAAAATTCATAGATAAGTGGCAAGTTTGGCTGACCCACAAAAAAAAAAAAGAAAATCCATAATTTTGTGGACAGTAACACAGCTGCCAGTGTTTATAGACAAATTTGGATCTTAAATGAATATGTCAGCCATGGAGCTGGAAATAATAAGTCGATACAGTAAGTTCAAGAGTAAGTTTATCCAGACGGCTACATGAGTCTGTTTGTTTGGTGTTTTTTGTCCTGATGCCACGACATCCAGGGGTAGGGAGTTTTGGAGGTCCTGGGGGAAAAGCTAACAGCTCAGTTCTTCTTTGCTCTTTTTCAATACCTCAAAGTACCAACCACTTTTAAGAAAATACTAGAGAAAGTTTGCAAAAAGGAGCAACTTCTCATTAAAGTTCCACTCCAATCAGTGTTTGATCCCTGTAGAAGCAGAGGTCTTTTAATTATGATTTTGCCCTTCTTAGCCATTTTTTTTAAACTGTAATTTTCTAGAACGTAGTTTCTGCCTCTGAGTTGTGGGTGGAGTAAGCTTGCTCTCATTTCCCATCATCCATCTGTTT
>NC_050527.1:12852521-12863843 GCF_002922805.2 Oryzias melastigma
AAAATACTAGAGGAAGTTTGCAAAAAGGAGCAACTTCTCATTAAAGTTCCACTCCAATCAGCGTTTGATCCCCGTAGAAGCAGAGGTCTTTTAATTATGATTTTGCCCTTCTTAGCCATTTTTTTTTAAACTATAATTTTCTAGAACATAGTTTCTGCCTCTGAGTTGTGGGTGGAGTAAGCTTGCTCTCATTTCCCATCATCCATCTGTTTACATTCTCTCTCACTAGCCCCACACAAACCCAACCTAACATTACCGGTCCAGACTTACAGTTTTGAGCCAGATGCCAGCTCTGATGTGGAAAACAAAGACATACATCAATCTATTTATCTGCAAGTGGATGCATCAGAATGGGAGGAAGCAGGAAGTTTTTGTCCTGACGTCTGTACATCGCGACTACAGGCTTTTTTTTAATTTATTTTTAGTTATCTTCTCCTGATTCACAATGATTTAAATACAAAATACATAGAAATCTAATTTCAATATTATTTTTTTAATGGATATCCTCCATCATGAGAAAAATGCCACAGAAATGTTAAAAACACAATTTTCATTTGGGTCGTGTTAAAAAGTCAAACTTTTCCTGAGTCTGCTTTTAAAAATCTAATATGTTCCTTGTATTAAGGGTGTCCTCTTGTGATTGGCTGGTATGGGTAATTCCAATAACTACTCTTTAAGACTTTACTTTCTCCTGGCTAGTTCAATGTTTTTATAGAGTGTTATGGTCAACATTTCTCTTCTACCTGAGGCTTCATTTTGGCCATTTCAAATTATATGGTTTGCACCAGACTACTAATATAGTGTATTAGTGTCTATGGTACTATCAGGGATTGTGGTTTTGTAAAACCTTAGAAAAAGTTTTTTTTTTTTTTTCTTCTGCAATTCTTAACTTTGACTTTGGACCAGGATCATGAGTGTCTCTTTTAACTTATAAAGCCTCAACACACTTCTTCCTTATTTGATAACTTTTTATTGTGATAATAATTAAGGAGACTTGGCAATTGCTATTAAGATCTATAAAGATTTCTAAATCCCATACAAATGGTTGGCGACATTGTTTTTAAAGTACTGTAAATCCTTTAAATGGCCTCCAAACAATGAAACCTAACATTGTAGATATTGCTCTGGGAGTTTAACACATTCTCACCCCCAAGTCGTCACATATTGATGTTTGGTTAAGGACCCCTCTGAGTCACTTTTTGATGTTTTGGGTGTCCTCAACTCGTCATTTTTTGACGTGTTGGCAGTTCCCATTAAATCACCCTCAGGGCCACGAACCAGAACCGGTCAAGTAGCAGGACGCATAGCACAATGGTACCCAAACCCAGTACCAGTATCCTAACCCGGCACCAGACGCGGTACCAGGCTTGGTACTGCGTCCGGTAGTTAGGGTTAGGGACACCCAAAATGTCAATTTTTGATGCAGAGGGTCCTTAACCAATCGTCGACTCGGTAGTGAGAATGTGTTGGGGAGTTACATAGGAGTCAAAACAGAATACCAGCGAATGGGTCGTAACTCAAATCCGTACAGCAGAGCGTTGCTCCAGAACAGAGCCAAAGATGTCACAGCAGGACAGCAATGATAAATCAAGACAGAAATGGAAAATGAGCTAAATAAAGATGAGCTTAAGATTTACAGTTTGGTTTGTGTCTTGCTTCACTCTCTGTGCTCTGTCATTGGTTGATTCTCCAGCCTAATACAAGACTGGAAAGAGTCTGATCCCAGTGCAGACATAAAAGTGTCTGAAGGAAGTGAAGGGCTGCCAGCCGTCAATCTGGTGGAGTTTTAGCTTTAACATCCTATCTGGAAAGACACCAAATCTTTGGAGACATGATCATTCTGAAGGAAATATGGCACAGACACGTCAGAAGTCTCCATGACACCCCATCATTTTACCTTCCGCAAAATGGACGCAGGCAGAAAGCGTCCTCTTTTAAGTAGAGAAAAGAGTGGACTTTCTGTCTCTGAAAGGCTGGTGTTTGTGCACTATCTTTATTGCAAGAACAGAAGCTGCACAGCACATAGTGTGGAACAGAGCTGCTCAACCATGAACTCTAAAATGGTAAGAAAATGAACTGTTTCAAGCCACAAAGATGTGTATTTTCTTCTGAATTTAAACCTAATGGGATCTTTTCAAACCCACATTAAAAAAAAATCAAGATATGAATAACACAACTTGTAGGCAGCATGTTTGCAGGATTGATCATAAAATGTATGCTTTTAAATCTCTTTGTCAAGGCCAATTTATAACGCAGCTCACCAGTTCCAATTGAACTTTAACCCACTCTAAAGTTTCACTTGCATTGCCACCATGAAAAGTTATTGTTCCTCGCAATACCTTGAGCATGTCAGTATACTGACCCCATCAAAGTTGAATATAAAATATTAATCCTATTCAATGTATCATATCAAGGAAGGCATTCACATATGCAAAACAACCTTAAAGGAAACAGTGGAAAATTTGAGAAAGACAGATGGAAGAAATTCCACAGGAGATCTAAGAAAGTACCTCTCTTGTATTAACATCACCACATTAAAAGACTCTGAAATATTTAATCTGCCTAAGTTAAATGCAGCTCTCAGTTTCTGCAGTGTGGAATGGGACCTTCCACTTCCACTCCAGGGAGAGATTCAATACTTTTACATTTGGCGCCTGGATAACTTCAATGAACAGCTCTGAAGAGCACATTACTAAAGAGTCCATCACCCTGTCTCTTAAGTATTTTCACTGTGGGATTATATCGGAATTGAAGACTTAACTGGGTTAAAAATAATGACACAACATTAGCTCCTCTTGTTTTACATTATTTAATAATAATCTGGGGGATTAATGTCAAAGACGACATAAATGCTACTTAGTTTTAATGGTTGATATTTACTTAACGTGTTTGGGGGAAATGGAACCATGGGAATTTGTAAAGGACAGGCATGTTTTTATTATTTAATTCCTGCTATAGAAAAGGCAAGAACACCCCATTGCG
Organism: Oryzias melastigma; assembly: GCF_002922805.2. Lineage (NCBI taxonomy): Eukaryota > Metazoa > Chordata > Actinopteri > Beloniformes > Adrianichthyidae > Oryzias > Oryzias melastigma. Next base: position 12,855,504 of record NC_050527.1, read on the forward strand.
TTAGACTTTTTAATAAATCATAAAATAGAAATTTAAGCCTCTCTAAAATATAAAGGCAGTAGCTTTCTTTGGTTTTTTTTTGTTTTTTTGTTATGTAAAAATGCAATATCATAGTCATATTCAACAGTGAAACTAAAGCAATAAGACATTGTATTTAGTAATATGATACAAAACAGCGAGCGTGGCAGTTCAGAATAGATGTGCTACGTTATGCTGCTGGCCATGTCAAAGTTAAATTCCCATTGGCTGTCTCGCACCTACAGTAGGTGTGCACAATTTGTTCTCTGCATTTGACCTATCCCCTGGGGGAGGGGGGAGCTGCAGACACAGCCGTGGTTTAACCCCCCAATCCAACCTCTTAATGCTTAGTGTCAAGCAGGGTGTTATCAGGTGCCACTTTTAAAGGTTTTGGTATGACTCAACCGTGAATTAGAACTCACGATCTTTCAGTGGGGGTGAAAGTATCGATCCGAGTATCGATAGTATCAATATCAAGGTGAAGTATTGATGATAGTGTGATGGGATTGATACTTTCAATACTTTCACTGCAGTTTTGATCTTGAATTTACTTACAGAGTTCATGCAAGTGTGTTTACTATCTGTCTGTAGTTTAGCCAGATTGGGAAGATCGGGTAGTGGAGCCATTAAAAAGGCACATATTGGCATCAAAGGCGGGATTTGTGTCTGTATTGTTTATATTTTTTGTATTTATTAGTGTTGCTTTTGTTTACTTTTTTTTACTAGTGACTTTGATTTTTTATTACTGTCTAACTTCTTTATTTTGCATTATACCATTATTAATATGCATGTTCAGTTCTGGTAGTTGTGATTAGTTAATCAATATTTTTTTGCAAAAAGTCTTTGTCCTGTGTATTATTATACACTTAATTTACAAAAAAAAATTATGTGTTTCCAAAATTATTCTATAAGCAAACATTTCAAGGAAAAAGTATTGGTATCGATATTGGCAATACTAGCCCTGTAATTACTTGGTATCAGATCAATACCCAAATTCCCAGTATCCCCCACTCCTACCTTTCAGTCTCAGGGCAGCCTCTCTACCACATGGCCACTGAGCTGTTGGTAGAATACTATTTATTCTCATAGTTAATATGGAGTTTTGATCAATTGACCATTTCTTTCGTCTGATTTAAAGATGATGGATGAGAAAGTATCAATTTCAGTGATCTTTCCACATTTCCAACCATTAACTTCATATGAAACCTTCTTAATATTATAAAAGACTAAATCAAATATTTATACTAAAAATACTGGACGATGTTTCATGCTACATTTGTAGCCATTACAGCTTCATTTAACATTGATCATTGGAGTTAGTTTTAATGTGCGGTCATGGTTCCCTTGTTCATGCCAGTGAAGTGGCTTTAACTATTTGATCAATACCTTTCACATGTAATCAGCCTAAAGTCTGAGGACACCAGCACTCCTTTAATTGCAGCACCCGTTAAGTTTGTTCGTTTCAACCACCGTGTCAGTGAACGGAGAGACGTATGAGATCATTGCCTGTGTTTTGATTTGTATTAGCTTTCTTGAAATAAAACTGGATAGTAAAGGTGCAATTTTATCAGTTAATAATTGTAATTGTAAGTTTTCCAGTTCAATCCTCTTTATTGTTATCTTGCAGCTTTTTATAAACTCTTACTCTCAGTAGTTGTTTTCAACTGTCTGAAGAAAATCACTGAAACCTCCGACATCCCCTCATTTTTTTGGCTGCTGATTGGTAACTCATTTTGCTCTCCAGAACTCCTCTCAAATTTCTGTTTTGCCTCACAACTCATTTTAACATAATGTCTTATTTGCCAGCGACAGATATATTTGATTATATGCCTGTTGCGTCTCCAAAAATAAAGTGTGCACAAATTACTGATCCAACTTCAGTCAGTAAAAACCTCTATGAACCTCTTGTGTGTTACTGAGTGTATTGTGTAGCCACGGGAGGTTGAGGAGCAGCTGTTGACAGCTTTTCTGACAAATGAGTGTTTGTTTACTGCTGAAGGCTCCCACCTGATGGCTCAGCCCATGATCTTCACCGTGTACAGGGGCCTCTTTGCAAATTAAAACCATCGTTAACAGATTAATAGGAGACTGGACACTCAGGTAGAATAACAAACATGTTCACTGGCATACAGTATGCGAATGGAACCTAGAACATTATGGAGATAAGAAAGCTATGTGGGGGTATTACGTCCCCTATGGATAAACCTGGCTCAGGTCTGGGAGAAAAGACATACAAAAGGGGGCAATTACAAAAACTGGACACCTAGAAGAATAAAAGGAACAGTTTATTTAATGAAAGAAATCATGTGTCCAGAAATGAAAGAAAAAAATGAAATAATTAGTTTGTTGGTCAAACCAAAGAGAATTAAAACATTGGCCAAACATAAACAAGTCAGGGAGACTGCTGACCCAGCCACGTCGACTGTCGGAGTCAGCAGCTCCCTGCTATGGACTGCCTAACCAAAATCTGCATAAGGAAAACAAATAAACAAAGCCCGCAAACTAAGACTACCAATGTCCAAACCCAAACTAAAATAACAAAACCCAGCATTCTAAGACTGCTGAGGACAAAGAGGGTAAAAGAAAACAAAACAAACCAAACCAGCACCACACCAAATAAAACCCGACAGGATCCTCAGCCGGCCTCAGTGAGGCCTCCTCTGCCTTAAATACCTGACAGGTGCTAAATAAGATCATTTGCCACACCTCCGAGGTGAGCAGAATGGTAGAGCATGTTGAAAAGGTGGAGCACAGCAGCAGTAGGATGTAGCAGGAGGCATTATTGGACACTTAATTAAAATAGAAGAAAACATAATAAAAACAAATTTTTAGTAGTAAAAGCCTGCTTGATGTTAAGTATACATGCGACAGAGAGGTTGATTCCTCACCATTCAAGTCCCACTCGAGAATTTAAGTTACCATCTCTTCTCACGCCAATACGAACACAGATCCAGGTTGAGTTTATTCCTTCCATCACACACATGTTGTGTGTCTATTTTTGGAAGATGCCACATTCTATATCAGGGATAGGCAACTCCGGGCCTTGAGGGCTGCAAGTTTTCCTTCATACCCTTTTCTGGCATATCCTAATTGGTTGGACACACCTGAACCATGTAATCAATGATGAGTACTGTATGTCTTACATATATCTGAAAATCATGCAGACACACCGGCCCTCGAGGCCTGGAGTTGCTTATTCCTGTTCTAAATGGTCTCATATTATCTGTTTCCCTTAGTAGTAGAAATAGAGAGAACTATCAATTGATATTTTTGGTTAGATTCTGTGCTTGGGTCTAGGGAACGATGTCGTGGTCTTCAATAAGGTTGTGTGTTCTGTGCCAGAGAACAGTGTTATAATGAACACAGCAACAAAACAAGTTTTACTTTGGGTTTCTTTTTTTTTTTAACTCAAAAAGTTTTTTTTTATATTTATTTCTTTGTATTTCTATTATTAATGTTCAAATGTCCATATCTGAAAAGTTAAAGACCCACTCTTATAATAATAATGTTTTGGTGTTTTAGAATGATCTTGTGACATACATAAATAAAAATTAAGCTTAAAATTGCATTTCTGCAGTTTTTGTTATTCAAATTGTTGTGAATCGGAAGCAGACAAAAAATGCAGTTGGAAAAAGATTGTAGCTGTGACAAAGGTGGTACAATTTGCAGGCCATAAGCTCCTTGCTCCACTCTTTTTCGATGCATCCACCTGCAGACTGTCAAAAACGGGCAAACAGCTAGTTCCATGTGCAGCAGGTGTATTGGTTCAGACAGGAACTAAGCACAGCTTAAAGTCCACAAAGCTAAATCAGGGTCAGACAGGCAGGGGTCAATCACCAGCATGGGATTAACTAGAGTTGTCAGAGTCCAGGCAAGGGTCAGGGCAGGCGGCAAGCAATCAGAGATAAAGCATGGTCAGGTACACAGAAGATGGAAACACTCGGTAATCCAGGCTGAGTGGCAAAAACAATACTTGAATGAGGCTCTGTGAAGTGCTTGGTGATTTACAATGAGAGAGAGCTGAGAAGCATCCAGGAACTGTGCGCTGGGGCTGCTGGGGCTGCTGGGAGATGTAGTGCATTCCATACTCTGGAGATGGCTTCCTCCGGTGACCAGAGAGGGGACACAGAGCTCTGACTCCTGACACAGACAGATCCATATGCTTCTTTGTTTTCCTGGTCTGAGCTGGGATCTGGCTAAAGACTGTATAGCTAGTTAGCTCCAATATTGCTCACCAGTTTTGTTGCACTGCTAATAGGGCTGTGAGGGGTTGTAAGCTTCCAGGACAGTGTAAACAGATGGATGATGGGAAATGGCTTACTCTGTGCTAACAGTTCTGTCAACAACTCAGAGGTGAATGTCTAACATACTACTGCCACTCAGCAGAAACTATGACCTAGAAAACAACACAGGTTTTTGATTTTGGCTAAAAATGACAAAATCATAATTATAAAACCACTGAGAATGCTTTTACAATGGATCAAAAGGTGATCAAAGTGGGACTTTTAAACCATTTCATGTGAAAAGTCTGAGATATCTAATGTCTTTCATTTGCTCTTATTTTGTGACATGAGCGCCTTACAGTACTCTTGTGACTATAACATTTTTTTCCCCTGGTATTGTGAGATAGTCATTGCACATTGTTAACATTGCATCTTCCCTGCTTGCCTTTGCCCTGCTTGTCCCTGCAGCTCCCTGCGGAGGCCATTTCACCGCTTCAGAAGGAACGGTTTTGTCCCCAAATTACCCACATAATTACACAAGAGGCCAGAACTGTGTCTATGACATCTATGTCCCAGGCGATTTTGGTAAGTGTTTTAAACATTATTTAATTTGAGATAATAAGTCAAGTTAATGCTTGAAGCTCTTTAAAGTCATTTCAGAGGGTTTTAAAAAAAATGGTTTTTGCAAGGGGGAAATAGTGGTTAAAAGTGATTGTTTTCTTGAAGGTTGTAGCGATGTCTTTGAAAACAGGCTCATAAGTGACAGATGTGTCAAACAGAACCATGCCTCCATTATATCTACAAAGAACTTCTTTAAGTTTTTCATTTTTAGCTTGGATGTTTGATACACTCTGCCAGCGACAGTCACTTTTAATGCTTGTTTACTGTCTGAGTGATATTCAGTTCATGTAGACTTGCCTCGTTATCAAGTGAATGGTTCAGTGAGAAACATCACTGAGGTAGCTGCTGGTATGTGTCTAATGAAATCTCAATTATTCAATACATAACGCATTAGAATTCCTCACCGACTCACTGCAGGGGTAGGTTGATTTCACTCGTCGAGTATCAGTAAAAGCACAGCCTCTAGGATGGCATGGTGTTTGGAGAGTTGTGAGAGCAGTACAGGATCAGTACAAAGATTGAATGTTGACCTTAAGAAATGCTCCACGAGAGATAATGCAGAGGAAGGTCAAGCTGCCGCAAATAGTTTCTCTAAGCGCATTGGTGTGTGTTTAATTTAGCGAGGGTCCCTGGGAGACCTTGATGTTCTTCTGCTCGATATTTCACGTTATTCATAAAGATCGGCTGAGATGCGGGCAGATGTTGTGCTTACGGAACATTCATTCATCCCCTGTGTGATGACCCAGTCCAATAGTTTACATCCTCTGCTGCATCTTCTGCTCCTCATGGTGTCCAAGTGCCGGCCTTTTTCCTAATAAATATTACATATAAATGCTGCTTTTGCTTAAACTGACAACACCGGCTTAATGGGGTGTGGAGGTCACCAAGCGATATTCCCTCCAGGGAATGGATCTTGTCCTGGGAATGTAGAGATTGACTGCTGATAGTGAGAAAGACCAGTGCTTTAATATAATACACTCCGAACTGAAGATTAACTATACTGCTGAGACAGAGTCATACTAATGTTTTGGTTGGTAACATAATCTTTCTTCACATTTCCCAAAATGAGGACGAAGTTGTAGATCTTGGAGTCTGAGGCTGAATCTGAATTCTTTACCTACCCCTCCAGTTGTAGGGGCATTTGGAGGGATAGGGGTGTTCGAGATAGTTTTTTAAGGGTACACGCGCTAACAAAAATGACAGCACATAATGATGACATCTTTGAGTGGTAGTGTTGTCCGAATTTGAAGACACAATTTTTTCATAACTCTCCGCTTGGTGGACTAAATGTATTGGTAGGGGAAGAATTCGGATAGGGTCTAAGAAGAGATCTTCAGACATATCAGGCATAAATATATAGGTATATAGAGGTATATTCCTCCACTGCTAGTCATAAAAAATGTATTTCTTGTGTATTTCTTGGAAATAAGTTAATGTATTTGGAGCTTAACAAAAAACAAGTTTGTACAGGACTGGCTATGATATTGACAAACTTAGAGTAGAAGTTGTGCTTTTCTAGATAAGAATGAGCCTTTAAAACTGATCTATACATCTGATAAGTGATTTGCTACATACAAGTCAGTCCTTATTTACAGGCCCAATTTCAAAACATGAATACAAAATTAATTGGGCACCTTCAGTGTCTTGGACATTTAAGATTTTTGTGGTTTGATAGCAAAGAAAGCTTTGAAAAGGGTCATCTTTACTTAGTTTTTTAAATTGAAGACATTTTTTCCAAAAATACATTCTCTATTAAGAAAGAATTTTCAAAATGGCATCCTTTAAGTCCAATAAACCTTTTTAAAACATTTTCTGCTATGGAAGCATCATGGATGAATGAGATATTTGTGGTTAGAGTAACTTCACGATAAGAAATGCAGTACATTTCTCCATACTTACTCCAATAACCCTTATCTAATTACTTCATAATTATAAAATTGCTCCAAGCACGAGTTGGGTAAATCGTCATGTATTTTCATTCCACTCAAACAAGGTGTGATTTTTTTGATTTGCAATTAATCATTTAATCATCGACTCTAGAGAAAGACTTAGGTTGTCTGAAATCCCTCCCTAAACCCTAACTACCAAAAAACTACATACTGCAGGACTATAAAATGCCCTGGATTTTAAAGGCTATTCAGACACGATGCTTACTACTTTTCTTTCATTTTTCCAAACGCCGGATATGACGTCACTGATTTCAGAAAGTCAAAATCGAATCAATACGAACTTTTCACGATGTTTATTTATGATTCCATTGTGTTCTGATGGTGAAACTGTGGATGGTTCATTAAAAAAATGCAAAATTGTTCACCCGCAATGCATTGTGGTCTATATTCACTAATCTAGTGAGCATCGATACTCGCTAAATTTTTGCAAAGACTTCTGGGAAATTTCTAGTGCAATTGATTTTGGAATTAGTGATTCGGAAAGCACTAGAAAATGGCAAACTCACTATATAGTTCACTATATAGTGAGTACGGGGGAAATTCAGACATATCTCTACTATGTGTGTTCTGGCAATTAATAGACTATTTTTTTATTTTGGTTGTGTCATACATCTTACACTATTTCCTACATTCTGATTGGTTATAGACCAAGTACTATTACTTGGTGAGGGCCTGGATGCAGCTCAAAGTTGGTAGCTGTTCAGAGCTCTTGTTCTTGTTCAGAATATACAGTTTATTGTCTTCAAAGGAATGTCCACTGTCTTTTAGGAGCAGGACATTGTAAGTTTTTTTTTTTTTCTGTACATAAATGCACATTCCTTTGAAAAACAGTAAAGCCAGAAAACAGCATGGCATTTGCAAATAACACTTTAAACAAAATTCCCCCTAACTGAGTATTTGTCTTTAATAATACACTATTATAAACAACAGTAATATTTAAGATAAGTACTGGCTCACTTTAGCGTTATTTTGAATTAAAAAATAAAAACAGCCCAGAGAATCTAGCACTTGAGCTTTTTAGCCTCCAGATATCTCCATTTAAACATAAATACATGTTTTGTGTAGCAGAGTTAGCAGAGAGTGAGGCCTTTAGGCAATAACATAACAGAAGTCACATTAAAGCATCCACAGTACAAGTGATTTAAATGTGTTGGCGCCCAAGGCTATGTGTCAGGTGTGTCTTATGTGACCTTCATATGACCCAGAACACACTATAATACTCCAATCTTTACTCTGTGGCATTCAGTTTTTCTGACACACATTTGATTTTACATAAAATGCTATGACATTGTCAAGGACCGTGGACTGAAAGCTCGGAGAGAGGCTAGTATTAAAAAAAAAAAATGTAAATCCTTGATTTTTTTTTTCTTTCTTTAATAGAATTGTAAAAGGTGCAGACTTTTGCAACTCTTCCAAAAACCCATCTATCAATGACTGTTGCCATATTTAGTGCATTTTGTATTTATATATAGACGTAGCATAAAGCAACGACTGGTCATACAATACTAAACATTAAATAAATACAATAA
>NC_050527.1:12863974-12880559 GCF_002922805.2 Oryzias melastigma
TATATAGACGTAGCATAAAGCAATGACTGGTCATACAATACTAAACATTAAATAAATACAAAGATGCAGTTATTTGTCAGCTGTTTTTTCTTGGATCCACTTAACTCTTTAAATATTCAGATTTCGTTAATGTGCACTGTGAATTCACTTTGCTCTTAAATGAAAAATGTATACACTTTTTTTTATTTTGCTGAAATCTTTTTAGTCACATTTCAAGCAATTACTCTGCTTGTTTTTATCTGATGAATTATTCATACAACTGAACCTACTGCCTTTGGCGCCACTTGTAAACATAAAATCTAACCCTGCCCCATGGAATTCACTTTTGTTTATTTCAGATTTATCAACTGGCATGTAATGTTTTCATCTTCTTTAGTGGAGTAAGCAGTTTCTCTTCCAAACTTTGAAAACAAATTGCAGCTTCCTCCAGTCTTTTGTGCTTTGATAGGTCCATATATTAAAAAAAAATATATACTGTATATATGCAGCATGTTTTTCAAGATTACTCAAGAATTAGATTTATGGTGTGTCCATATAAATGTTTCCTGCATTAGTTTTTGGTTAGCTTGCGGTATTTGTGAAGCAAATGTGTTTTTGTCAGGATCCTTGCTGTGGACCACCACTGTAATTCAGAGGGTGCATCTTTTTTTTTTTTTTTGCTTTTGTATAACATTAAATATAATATGTTTGCATAAAAATACATTTAGATGCCCCTTATTAGTAGCAAAACTATCAGTTATTAATGTTAATTAATGCATAATTAAGCATTAATTGAATAAGGCCACTTTTATTCATTACTTTGCATTAAATAATACACTTAGCAATGCATAAAAGTGGCTTAAACACTTTATTTAGCAGTTAATTAATGCATAATTAGGCATTAATTATAAAGGGGTCATATTTTAAAGTATTTCCAAATAATCACATGAAAATCACATGTAAAACCTAAAAAATATCAGAAGAATGAACACAACTTCCTAAAGTATTTTATATTATGATTGACTCTGGTTTACATGCAATTATTTACTCATGATAACCTACCTGCATCTCTAGACCTCATAAAAACCTATTTATGAATATCTAATGACTACTGATTAATCATATTTTAAAGTGTTAACCTTGGGAAAGGACCTATTTAGGGATCTTTTACTACAACTATCCTCTAATGAGTCAAGGTGAATTTAATTTATAGACATAACCATCAATCACTTGTGTTTATCTGCCTGAGGCTTTTTTATAGCTCTGTTGTGCATGTCTGTATCAGCAAATATGCATAACGGTTGCCACAGAAGAGTTAGGAAATACAAGAGGAGCACTGACCTATTGCTGTAATGATTGTACGCTTTTAGAAGATGGATAGAGAACGGGAGAAAGCCTGGAGATAATAAAAGTTCATGGGGCTACACTTCAGAAAAAGTAAAAATGTAGAAATTGTGAAGGATGGACTTTTTTTTCTCAAATGTGTGTGTATGTGTGACTACTTGCAAAAACATGAAGTGTCAGAAATATGTTGTAGGTCTTCATAACAATACATGTACTCACAGACACACATGTGTATTTATGTCGCACAGATCTCAAGTTACAAGATATAATTAGAAACTAATACTTTTGACACGAGCCGCCTCTCACTAACCAATCAGATTGCAAATTGTTACACTAGTTCAGGGGTCGGCAACCTTTAACAGTAAAAGAGGTAAAAGAGCCATTTGGGCTTGTTTTCCACTGATCAAAACCTAGAAGGAGCCGTATAGTCTTACTTTAACCTTTAAGAAATATGGATTTGCATTCATGACCTTCTTTTTTTAATTTTTATTATTTCATTAATTATTTCTATTTTTTCACGAACTAAAGGAAAAATATAAAAAAAAAAACTGGAATTTCTCAATATTGGATTTAATTAATTATTTTTACCTTTTACCTTTAGTAGAGGCCAAATTAGCAAAAAAAAAAAAAAAAAAAGATCTTGTTGCCTAATTACTACCTGAACTCCAAATTAACATAAAATTCCTCAGTAAATTAAAACAGCCAAAAATGATACAATATTGCTAAAATAGAAGTTAAACTCTAAATGAGCCTAAAAACACCAGTAAATAACAAATTAGCCAAAAATGTTTCTAAAATATTAGCTTTACTCCAAATTTGCATGAATGATTTCATTAGAGGCCAAATTAGCAAAAAAAAAAAAGCTCGCACGTTGCTCAATTACTAGCCGAACTTCTAAATGGTCTAAAATTCTTCAATAAACTAAATTAGTCCAAAAAGTTACCGTAGTTCTAAAATAGAAGCAAAATCCTAAATTATCCCCCCAAAATTCAGTAGATAACAAATTAGCCTAAAACATCAGCATGTTGCTAAATCTTTAGCTATACCCCAAATTAGCATAAAATTCTTCAGAAACTAAACTAGTCAAAAATTTTAGCCTGTTGCTAAAATAGAAGCTAAACTTTAAATTAGCCTAAAAACCCAGTAGATAACATATTAGCATGTTGCTAGAATAATATCTAATCTCCAAACTTTTGAAAAACACTATTTTATTTTTCTTCACCCAGAGAGCCACAATGGAGAGATAGAAGAGCCACATGTGGCTCTGGAGCCACAGGTTGCAGACCCCTGAGCTAGTTTAAAAAAAAAAAAAAGCACATTTGCTAAAGATTATTTCCATTGATTGTTGTGAATATTTTTTGTTTCTTCTGTTTTATCTTCATGCAAAACAAGGTGTAAAATCCTGAAATAAATGGGGACAGCCAAACCAGCCACCCTTTTTAATAACCTGTGGTTGATCTTCTAGTTTACACACAACATTCTATTACTATTACAATTATTAAGCTCCACACTGCTCTAATTCTTTTTTCGATTTAACATTCACATCAGTTATGTCTACAATCTGCACTCCAGTTTAATGTGTGATTTGTGAATTGTTGCCGAATGGGATGAAATGTTTTGTCTGTCAACGCGACGAGGCGCAGGTTTTGGAGGTCAGGGAACAGTCTCCACTCTCACCGTCTTTTTTTCTTTTAAGGTCATTTTTGATGAAGCTGAAAAAACTTTCCACAAAAGTTTCGATTGAAATGTGAATTTATATTCAATAAACTCAAGGTTACATAGATGGTTTTGGTTATTTATGCCTACCAATCTGTTGTTACTGCAGCACAACACAACAAATGATTCAGTTTCTGAGAAATTGATATCCACAATCTGCAGTTCTTTGTGTTCTTTGTGCCTTAGTCACATTGAACTATGAATCGGTTATTTCCAGGAAAACATTTTTTAGCATTACATTTTTGATTGTAAATAATAACATTACAAAAAATTGTTCTTTCTGTTAACATTATTTTTTTAGTGTTTCTTCTCTCTGAAGTGGGGAAGAGTTAAATAAAGCTAAAGAGATCACTTTATGATGGTGCCATATAGCTCATTTCAAGTTAAGTTTTTTTTATTTTTAAGTTAAAGTACAGCACTTCTACTTCCTTTATGATTAAAAAAACAATCATGTTCAATTTCCACACAACCTAATTTTATTCTAAAATTATTTATATTTGGACATGGAAATATTCTGAAGTGAGTGAAAACTAAATGCTAAATTAAAATGCCATTTTCTTCAAAGTTGTACTTTAAATTGTTAGGAACTTCTCTGCATACATACATAAGTAACCTTAATGTAAAAATGTAAAAAGTAATTTCCATTTCATTTTTAATTTGCATTAGACAAAGCAAAAGAAAAACCTTGTCAGCTTAATGGGCTGAATTAAGAAAACTAAAATAGAGTTGTTTTCTTCACAGTCATCTGCAAGCACTGTGCAAAAGACTTGGTGTCACTTTAAATGTGTCAAATCTACTTAAAAAGTAGATGATTTTATTTAATTAACATTCATGAATTATGTCAAACAAGAATAAAAACATAACTTTATTGATGTGGAGGTTGCTCCTCTTTACTATTTTGCAGGCATATAAACAAAAATAGAGGTGATTATAAAGATTGGCTGGTGCGACTCTTCCTTTTTTTGGTTCAGTTCATTTAGTCAAGATGGCCTGTTTTCCATAATAGGAATGACTGAGAGTAAAAAAAAGAAAGAAAATGTTTAGAAACAAAAATGATGAGATTAAAAAAGCCGTGGGACGTTCTGTTGGCACTAATCAGTGTAATATTCTTGCAATTTGATTGGGTACTGAGAGGCTGCACAACAAATTCCTGCTGACAGGAGAATGTTGATGATAAATGTATCACTTTAATCTATGAAAGTTGTCTCATAATTAGAAAATTGTTTTTTGAAAATAGAAAGAAAGGTTATATTTTAGCAGCATTTAACTCATGTTTTTGTAATTCTCCTGCTCCTTTCCATACGTTTTTCAGCACTTAAAACTCAATCCCACTTTCAGCGATTTCAGAAAACTTGGCATTAAAACGTATTATGCTAGCTGTTTTGCTAAATTAGATATTTTTACAACCTTTTGGTTAATTTGGAGTTGTACAAATATTTTAGCATTATTCTAGCTGGTTTCTTTAGGCAAATTTTTATTGTTTTTTTCATATGTTAGCATTATGCTAGCTGTTTTGCTAAATTAGATATTTTGCCTGCTTTTAGAATAACTTGGAGGTGTGCTAACATTTCAGCATTTTGCTAGCTGTTTTCTTTGGGAAAATTTGGAGTTTAGTAACATGTTAGCATTATGCTAGCTGGTTTCTTTAGGCAATTTTTTTATTTTTTATTTCATATGTTAGCATTATGCTAGCTGTTTTGCTAAATTAGATGTTTTGCCAGTTTTTAGAATAACTTGGAGGTATGCTAGCATTTCAGCATTATGCTAATTGTTTTGGCAAAATTAGATTTTTTTTCAGTTTTTTAGGTTAATTTGGAGCTTTATGAATATTTTACCATTATGCTAGCTGTTTTCTCTAAGCAAACTAAAAGCTTAGTTTATATGTTCGCATTGGGCTAGCTGTTTTGGCAAAATTACAAATTTTTCATTTTTTTTAGGGAAATTTGGAGTTGTCCTAATAGCATTATGGTAGCTGTTCTCTTTAGGCAACTTTAGAGTTTATTTAACATGTTTGCATTGTGCTAGCTGTTTTGGAAAAATTACATATTTTTACTTTTTTTGGCAAATTGGCATTTAGCTAATATTTTAGAAAGCTTTCAGCTTCAGCCGTTTTAATGATCAGTTTCAGCATTTTCAGCAATCTGTTCTGGCATCTTCAGCAGCTATATACAGTTCACAGCATTTACACTTGCAATATCGCAGGTAATGAAATATGTCTAGGTAAATATTATATTGTTCACAGATATTTTAGTAAATTGTCCCAAGTTGTAACTTGAGTTTGTGTATGTGTCTGCTGTTTTGAGGACCTGAAAAAATATTCTTTTGTTCAAAAAATGTTTGCAGTTGTGAATCTTTTTTTGCTTAAATATTTTTTACATCTGCAAATATTTTTTTTTAAACACAATGCGTTCTTAGCTATTGCAAAACATGTTTTTGCTCTTTTTTATCACCTCATCTTGCAAATTTGTTCTACCGATGCACAATTTTTGTTCAACCTAATTTGGTTGTCATGGTAAAACTGATAAATATTTTAGAAAGGAATATAACTCTATTTTGAACAACACATTAGATGGAGTGTGTCAAATAAGTGAGACAATTATAATGACAGAGAAAGAGAATAAAGGGAATGATAAGAAAGGAGAAGACAGAAAGAGGTCCTGTTGAGGTAAAAAAAAAAAATTAAAACATTGACCCTGAGGCGGATTCTTTAGTTGTCAGTCATGTTTGCTGAAGAGTGAGATTGTGCCTTGAGCAAGCCTTGTACAGACAAAATAACATGTCTTTGTCTATCTGCTGCAGCTTGTTATTTATACACTTCCTTCAACCAGAAGTCAAGAGCTTTGCTGTGATTCTCTTGCATAAGTTATACAAACTTTGTTCCTCCACAGCATACGTATTTGTGTGATTAGAAAGTCAAAAATGAGGATGTACTGTAGACTCTGTAAAGCAAAAGCATTGTTTTTCATTCTTTTCTGACAGTCTTTGTGCTGGTTTGCACAGAAAAACATGCTGTAGAGTTACCAGGTTTCAAGAGTCAAAGATATAAAAGATAAAATATGAGTAATTAGGATGACTAATAGTACAGATATAGTTTTAAGTTCACACCCCGCACATCTGTCATCTTCTTCCTTTCCTTCAGTGGTGACAAATACCTCCAGCTTTCAGTTCAATGAAGGTAGGTATTACCCAAGATAGTTGCTTAATGGACTCTGTGGAGCTTATGCCAAGGTTCAGCCACATTCCTCCTGCCAAGGGCTAATGCAATTTCACTGCGATAATGGGTCTTAAAAAATATATGTCTTTGGTGTCGTATACCCCCTCTGTTTCTGTAAATGAGGAATGTGTGTGCCGTTACAATGCAGAATCTCAGAGGACCCGCGCTGCCACAACACAGAGAAAGACAGGCAGCTCCTCCATTATTCATCACCAGAAGTACAAACACATGTTTCCATTTTCCGTTTTTTACATTTGAATATTATCCCCGCTGTCTTTCACACCCTATCTGAGATTTGAATCTGGGCACCATGAAGCAACGACCGGGCCAAAAGGCCTGCCGTTACATTTCAGTGTATGTCATTTTGCTGCTCTTCTTTTGGGTATTTAACCCCTAAGAGACGACTCTGTACAAAAAAATGTACACATCTTACATAAGAAATATATTCAAATTGATTTGATATTTTTTTAGAAATGTCATATATATATATATATATATTAATATAACTATTCTTAAAATGTCAAAATGTAAAATTCCAATCCTGTCTTGCTAAGTGCTTTTCTCCTTTCTGTGAGGTGGATTAGCATCTTGGGAGTCATCAAGACATTTAAATAAATGAGTGGTCCGACCTGTCGGGCTGCTCTTGTAAACCCTTGATCTGCAGACATTTGCTCACAACTCATTCCTTATAAAACATAATTAAAAGAGGAAAGCAGAGGATAGTGAAAGGTTAGTTTTAGACATGTTGCATTATTTTTATGACCCCTTACAGGGGTCTGCTTATTGATTTAAACACACGTCTGACAGATTGGAGCTTGTTAGTCCATTTAAACAAGTTGAACTTGGCAACTTTAGATGGTTGAAAATTTAAAAACAATTTTCAAGCAATATTTTCTTATTCAAATTCTGTTTGATTTTGTCTTCACTGATCCGATTAACCCAATATGCAAGAGCTCACAGGTGATGCTTGTTCCAATAAATATTGTACTAAAATCATTTAAAATATTTTTTTATCTGTTCTTTTTCTGTGCACAATGTTTTTTTGTGCTTTAGTGCCAAAAGCACCTTTAAGAAGTTTAAAGTGTCAATTATTCACTCATCGTACTTCTTTTTTTGGGGGGGTTTCTAGTAATTCTAAGAGTCTACAAAATGTACTTTGTACATTTTTCTTAATATTTAACCAAAGCAATGCATATAATTAGCTTTATAAAAAAATGCCCAATATTCATTCATGACATTTGAACGATAAAAAAAAACATTTTTAGGGTGTGTAGGCATCTACTTAGAGTTTACAATAAATGTAATCATAAAGTCATCATTGCATTAATATGTTAACCCCTTAAACCACATGTGTCAAATCAAGGCCCGGGGGCCGAATCCGGCCCTCCAGATCATTTTATATTATTGTTATTAACGGCCCGATGTTATCTTGTGCTCATTTCCAATTTGTATAATTTGGACAAAATATATTTTTATGGAGAGCAAAATGTTTAAAGTTATTTAAGGTTTCTGGAATAATAATCCTGGCTGTTTCTATTTATAGTAATGTTAAAAAGTTGTGTTTTTAAAGTTTTAAAAATGTAGTTTTAGAGTGTTCAATAAATGTTTATCCCGTTCGGCTCGCGACTAATGGTGCATTTTTTATTTTTGCCCCTGTGCGATGGAGTTTGACACCCCCACCTTA
Organism: Oryzias melastigma; assembly: GCF_002922805.2. NCBI lineage: Eukaryota > Metazoa > Chordata > Actinopteri > Beloniformes > Adrianichthyidae > Oryzias > Oryzias melastigma. Next base: position 12,871,912 of record NC_050527.1, read on the forward strand.
ACATGTCTCCAAATTACCTGAATGTAGGATCTATTTAAATGCAAAAACATACATTTCTTTTTTTTTTTAATAGCTGGAAATAAATTCCGTCATTAAGGGGTTAACCCGAACGGCTGAGGGAAATTCTCACATTGAAGCAGTTAAACAAAGAACTTATAACACTGTTGTGCATTTGAAACCATTTCAACAATTTAGCTTCATTATCATTAAGATGGAAAAGCACAAAAAACTGAGGGACTAGAATAATTCATTTTAGAGGATAAAAATTAATGATCCATAAACAAAAATATGAACAAATAAGAACACGAGCATTTCAAACTTAAGACTTCTACCAAATATTTCAAACACAAGGAAAACACTTGAGTTTGTGCAAAAGCTTTAAGCAGGTGATTTTTTTCTTCTTTAGCGAGACTCTGAGGCAATTCCAGAGAACAGATAAACCATATGGTGTGCAGCATGTTAAGTTTCAGCTGAAACAGAGGTGTGCACGCTATATGTAATCCAGCCAGAGGCTGTTGCTATTTTTACAGAGACTATGAGGAAACATCACAATCAAGATGGAAACATGTTTTATAAATATTAGTACGCACTTTTATTGCATCTTTATTTGAAAGGCACTTGCAATGACACATTGAAATAACCAGCAAATAGATTTTTTTATGTGCTTCTGCAATACTTGCAGAAACAATTTATTCTTTAAATTGCTAAATACCGGTTTAGTCTATATTTTATACTGCGCATGTTTTAGGACCAAACTGTAAAGAAATAAGTCAACATGTAGTAAGAATTCAGCAACTTCCCTGAAGAAAAGGAAGGATTTCAAGCTTGTTATGTTTGAGAAAAGACTTTTTGATAATGCAAAGGCTTTGATTTAATCCAGTGCTGCGTAACAAAAGCTTGAATACCTTTCTGATTGAGAAACATCAGTGATTGTTTTTAACATCCATATCAAGGCTTTTGTTTCTTGAATACAAAGATCTAAGTGATACAAGTGAAGCAAGGTCCAGTCTTTCATAGTACTGAGTAGACTGAATCATCTAAACCTTATATGGAATTTTCCATGACTTTCATGAGTTACCGGATTAAAAGTTGGAAAGTTATATGATGCATGGCTCTGAAATACACAACGGGGCAAGTTATACTCATGAAGTGTTTTATAGAGCCTGATTCTCTTTTTTATTAAAAGTTTAAAAACTACTCTTAAAATCTGCCAAGGACGATGAGCAACCTCAAGGTACCAAACAAATGTGTTAAAAAGTGGAAAACATTTTCCCACTGAAATAATGTCCTGTAAAAAAATCGTCATCCTTTCACTTCTCCCTTTGTTCTATGGTTTCAACATGCTTTGAGTATATTTCTTAACATTTTTGGGGACCTGCTATTAAGCCTGGCCTTTTGCATTTAGATCAGTTGCCACCAATTCCTAAAAAACAGAACCAAAACAAAGAAAATATGATTCCAACTTCAAGCTAAAATGCGGTTAACCCTTCATGGAGCATTATTAGACATTAGGTTTCTGCAACCATCAAGACTTGAAGAGCCATTTGAGTGAGTTTCTTACTGACATCAAACCAGTTGGAGCCACAAAGTCTTTCTTCACACTTTTAAAAAGTTACTAAGACACTGACTTGTATTTATGATACTGATTATTATTATAGGTATAAATTAATATTTTTTTTTCTTTAAAGATAAATTGCTGTTTTTTTCATGTGACTTTTTTTTCAAAATAAAATACACCCTGAACCACAAAGGGTTATCCCATTGCAGCAAATATAGTAGTAGTAGGTAGTGTTATGTCAGCAGCAGTTTTAAGAGGTTTTTTAAAATTCATTTATTTATTTGTTTACATTTTTGTGGTGCTTTCCACTAACTTAAAAAATGAAATCCCCGCTGATTAAGTGACCTTCACTTTGTTTTTCAATCCATAAGGTGCAGTTAAAACCCTCAGATTTGTTCAGAAATGAAAAAAAAAAAAAGCCTCATAATTTAGTTGTGATCTCCAATTGAATTTTCTGCAACGCACAATAATCTGTAAAAATGTTTAGTTGGATGTGTCATCCGTACTTTTTAACTGTTTGTGAATATGTTTGAGTCCAGACTGGTTCATATTTAATACAACTAAAGATATAAAGCAATATAGTGTCACATCAAAATGGAATAATACTTGTAGATCAAAAATATTACATATTTAAATAGACGTTTGTGTTGATTTTTCTATTAAAATGTATCAAACTGCCTTTTAATTTGAAAATTATTTTGACACTTTTTTGCTTTAACTTTCTTTTCTCTCGTAGTTTCTGAAATTATTAGTTAAAAAGTCATAAAGAAAGTTAATTATTGAGCTTCAGGAGGATTTATCTTCTGTTTGAGGTGTTATGCTGTTGAGACATTTTTCCAGCTCACACATCTGAGTGCCACTCTGATGCCGCGGCGTTCTTGCTGACCAGGTGCACCCGATCCCTGCCACGGTCGGCACTTTTTCAAATGGATACTTCTAGGAGAATAACAAACCTTGTCACTAAGCACTCATCCTCCCCAAAATGGTTCCAGGAGCATGACATTGATTTTAATTTACTTCACTTCCCTCCACTCTCTTCAGGTCTCTGACCAATAAAAGCCCCTCAGATGTGGTCGGGTGGCTTTTTTGACACTGTAAATGTGCTGGTCAACATCTGGCGTTGCACCACCAGTGAGTTTTATCAACCACAACCAGCTGCTTTGAGCTTCTTAATATTCCAGTAATTTCTATAGGATCCAATAGGAAAACAAAAAACAACTGTTTTTGGACATCAACATGGAGATCTGTTAAGAAAGACCTTCCAGCTGTACCGCCGACATGAATTCATTAATATTACATTTGCATACAGGGAAGATGTATGATTAAAGTGGCTTAACTGCTCTGGGGTAATTCCAAACATGGAAATGTTCATGTTCAGGTGGAAGCGGATCACTCTAGCTCCCCATGACTCGGCCCAGAGGACAACAGATTCATCTCAGTCCTGCATATATTAAATCACTAGTTCCCAATGATTTACTGGCTTAATATCTACACATTGTTACAGCAAAGGAGCAGATTAGAGTCACGCATGGCTGGCTGTGGATAAAGGCAAAAGTGAGCGGCACGGGCTCCAAACTCTGTGTCCATAAAACATGGTGTACAGCTTTTATAGCTTGGTATTGTGAGCATGCTAATTTTACAGCGTTGGACTCTCCCTGGAGATGAAACCGTCTTTTACTTTTGTCACTGATGTACTAGAGAAAGTGATGTGTTACTTTTTTCTGTTTGCATTTGACTGTTTCATCATCAGTTTATATTTTCTAAGTAGCAGAACATCTTTATCATCTTTTTTAAGTATGTTTTTAATATGTTTAGGTCAACCGAGCGTTACCATTAGCCGTCCTATGGGAAATTCCATTAAACGTTAGCATCAAGCTAGCGGACTTTAGCTTTATATACTAAATGGATTTATATTTCTATGAATTGATTTTATCAATCCAGCCCTAGTTCAACATACACCTTCACGGCTTCTCCCCCCTCTTTGTATGCTTAAATGATCTAGTTTATCCTCTAGTTTTTATCTTGTTTTATGTGATGATATTTATGTCCTAAAACCATCAAAATCACGGTCGTACCCTCCAGTCCTTCCCTATCCGTGCTGCTGTTTGCTCATCAGTTTCAGTCATGCCGCTTTGCTTTCCGCTTTTGCTTCTCGGTCTGCTTTAGTACATCTTTTAGTTTACAAATGTGTTGTGGTTTTTGTGCTGTAATGATTTCTTAGCAGTGTGACATGAGGCCACTTAACCAGCGGAGTTCTGTGTTGTGATGGCAGGAAGTTGTTCTATAATTTATTGGCATAGAGAAAGGCTCCTTCTGACAATAAAAAAAAGAGGCTGACAAAAGTATATAGAGAAAGTATATTGTTCATGTTTTCTGTGTTTGTGATATGGAGAGTCTTTGAAGAATCTGCTTTGAACAGCATGAATTTTTCTTAAAACATTGGTTGTAGCGAGGCACTAACATTAAATTGTCTTGCTTGTTGCTGTTTTGTGATCCTGATAAAAACTTTAAACTCTTATTGGAAAAGCAGAACTTCTTCTTCTTTTTTATCAAAAAGGCTATAAATAATAGATGTTTTGCTCTGTAAACCTTTTGTGTATTAGTTCCATAATAATAAATAAAACTAGCTAAAAAATAAGCAAAAGACCCTTTAAAACAATACACAGTAAAAAACAAAATGCAGTACTTAAACGAGCCGGCCCTGTGAATATGTAAGGCAGAGGTGTCAAACTCATTTTGGGTCAACCTGTCTGATCTCAAGTGGGCCGGACCAGTAACATAATATCAAAATAACCAATGGTCCACTTGTTATCTGTAGTTTTTTTTTCTTCAGTTGGAAAAAAACACCTAAAACAACAAAGTAGTCTAAGTACTTATTATTAAATTGTTTATTTCTTGATCTCTTGTCTTTGCTCTCCCTAGTGGTTGAATTGTGTGTTACGGTCATTTCTTTAAAGAATCATAACTCGCCACAGGAATGGGCTAGAAACTTGCCTTTTTCCCCAATATCCTTATATGATTTTGTCTTCATGACTGGGCTAGACTAAACCATTTGGTGGGCCGTATCTGGCCCGCGGGCCGTATGTTTAACACTTCTGATCTAAGGCTATGGAAGTTACATTTCAAGTTACTTTAAAATTAATTTGAAGTAAACCATGTATTGTAATGTCATTTTTTATTATTGAATTTTAAATTGCCAAATTGTTATTTGAATTATGACATCAAAAATTAATGACAATTTACAATGCAACTGATTTTGTTTTTATTTAATATTTTTTATTTGTCACATTGAATTGTAATTTTTCATATGGAATTGTCAATTGCAAAATACTTTTCCAAATTGCATGATGAATTTTGAAATTGAATTGTTAATTGAGAAATGAGTGTTACTTTAAATTGTGTCTCAAAAAGCTTCCATATACGGCCTTATTTTACTTCTGTTTTTTAAAGAAATAATGAAAATAGGCAACCAGACAACAGAGGCTGCAGTACACGTTTGGCGTCTTATTAAACAGAAGCACAACTTTAAGCACATCTACATATTTTGCAGCAAAAAAAAGGAAAAATAACAAATTTAAAATAAAAAATGTCAGAAATCGAATATGAATAGAAGGCAAGAAAGTAAAACTTAATTGAATCTTCTTACATTTATGTACAAGGTCATTTAGTTGAATATGCTGCAAAAATAATATAATTTCTATGTTTTTCTTGTTCATACAACAGAGGTTTTTAGTTTCAATGAACATAACTGTACTTAACTTTGATTTTTTTCAGAAAATGTTGCTTATTTTATTCAAAAATACATTCTTAAAGCATTCTCTGCACACACATATTCCCAGAATTCATTTTTTAAAGCCACATTCTCCCTTCTATGAACTTACTGGGGTAACATGAAGGTTCAGCTTGTTGCCCAAGGATATTCCAGCGCATTGAAGAGCTGGGGATCAAACCGCAGGCCTTGTGGCTGGAAACCAACCAATCTCTGTCTAAGCTGAGCTGCTTCACCACTGATTTTCTGTTCGAACAAAATGTTGCCAAAGACTTTAAAACTAGTTTGTTACAGTCATGAATTTTAAAGAGCTTTTGATTTTGATGATCAGAAATGTGTTTTCTTTCATAGAAAAAGCACATTATAAAAATACTGAATATATTTCACTCCCTTGAAATTACAGATATTATTTTTTTAAATTAATTGTCTTTTGAAATAAACCACTCACTGAAAGTGGGTGAAATAATATATTGTGCTTTGAAAAAAAAATATTGGCCATTCGTAATTAATTCTCATTATCTATGCGTCCCATAAATCCAAATTTTAATTGATTGGGTTTGTAGCTGAACACAAAAGCGTTTCGGTGCAGCAGCATGATATGCCTGCTCTTTATTCTGACAGAAATAGCACAGTGTAATCTGTGCTTTAGTGATGTGCTTTCTAGGCTTACTGTATCGAGGATGACAAGGGAGAACTTTAGAAAACACCTGTCAACTGCTCGCTTTGGTCACCCATCAGCGCGCTGCCTAATTTTTGGCAGATATTTTCTGAAAGTGGAGGAGCTTTGTGAAGACACTAATGAGCACAACCCCATGCAACGCTCACAAAAAATTAAACCTACTATGATTCTGTATTTTTTTTTTTGTGATTACAAGAGAGCGACAGAAGGGACTTGAAAGAGAATTAGAAAAACAATAGGTAGCTTTCACTGTTCACCAGAGGGCAAGATTGAGGCTGCAGTTTCACCATTAAAAATTCACAAGGCTTTATATGCACAGACATGCACAGGTGCACAGACACAAACACACGGGGAGTTGCAGGGCCAGCGATCCGCTCTGCCACGTCTGTTCATTTGGACGGGGAATCCGATTATCAGATCAATTTCAAGGACGTGTACACACCGTTACAATCAGGAATGATTCGAAGGGATTTTTTTTTAAAGACATTGTTTTAAAAGGTTTTTCAAGGGTGTATCTACTTAATTTGGATCCCCCGCAAATAAGGCGGAATATTGTATGTAAATAATTTATTATTCTTTGCAAGAAGATTTTGGGGGGCGAAGAAGAATACAGCCAAAAAGAAGACAAAACCTTCTTGAGTTGAGAAAAGCACTGGTCGGACACTAAAACCTTTCCGCCACTCAATGGGTTACATGTAACGACAGAAGCTCCGCCCTTATGGACCTATGATCAGTGGGGGACCGGAAATGGTACTAGTTGGTCCGTGTAACCCTTGTGCTATCCTAGGCATGTTTACATTAAAAGTGGGGTCATCTTGACCCCCCAAGACAGCGTGATTAACTTTTTTTTCAAGGATTTTTTATCTTCACTGGTGACAGACATAAGATCCTGACCACCTTTGTCATTTAGGTATATATATATATATGTACAGTGTATATAGTATATACATAGTATATATACTATGTATATATGCTATATATATGTATATATATATATATATCTATATATATATATACATATATATGTATATATATATATGTATATCTATACATGTGTGTGTGTGTACACACATACATATATATATATATATATATATATATAAGGTTAGTTTCTACTAGGCTATCAACCATATTCACTACAGGACCGTACGGTAACGCTTTGACACAAATTTGACTTTTTGTTGTAACCGACACATCAACTGATTCACTGGTTCTGGTCAAGTTTAAATTTTAAACATGTCTGCTCATAGTACCAAAAGAAGAATAAACTGAACTTTATTATTTGATAAATCTCAGACTGCTAAACACGATCTATCCTGTAAGGAAGCAGCAAACAAATAGCCTGCATTCTGCCAGTCTGACATAGCAGCGCTCCTCAGAAGCTCCAGCATGGGTTATTAATGCTTCCTCCATGCAAGTGCTTGTGCTCCATCTGCTGATGCCAGTGCCCATCTTCCAGGAACATGCCTCTTTAGGAGCGCAGAGAAAATAGCAGCATCCTTTATAATTACACGGACACGTTGGGGCTGGAAAGGGGGTTGGGGTGACATCTATTTTCACAGCAAAACCTGATGCCTAATCCAATTTTTTCTGCATTGTCTGAAGGTTATTCTCCATGTGCGAAATACCACCGCACATCAAAGTTGGAAACAAAATTCAATAGAATACCTAATTATTGGTTCTTCAAGAGATGTGCCGGAAAGGTTTCTACCTGCAGCAGAAGTGACAATACATGTGGAAAATAAGTCCTTCTGTACTGAAAGGGAATTTTTGTGAATAGACTTATGTATATTAAGCAATTTTAGTGACTCACTATCTTCTTCTTTTTTTCCTCTAAAGTGCTCTTTGGTCAGTTTGTGGTGTTCCAGACTCTTCCCACTGATGCAGTTGAGATCTATGATGGCCCTTCAACAGAATCCGCTCTGCTTTCTTCCATATATGGATCACACTCAGGTAAACACGCTTAAAAGTCTAAAACCAAGGCTTGAAGCATTTTCTTTTGTTTTTTTATAAATAAACAATACTTTTACCACTGCTTTTTATTCCTGGGATAGTATCATAAAATCTAAGCAGTTCTATGTTGTCAAGGTTACTCTTCTCATTTAGTAGCTGCCCTGTGAGAAGCCTACAAACAAATTTGATTACATTTCCTGAGCTCTAAGACATTCTGCTTCTATCTTAGAGAATAGGTCAAATTGTTAATCTTACATATATTGTTTGTTCTTCTACAGTTTAATCCAATTTGCATTTAAAAGGCCATATTCATGCATTTTGTTATTAAATCTTATTTTATCTGAACTGTGCACTTACAAACAAAAGATTCCATAAAAAAAAATTAAAATCAGTTGTGCTGGTGTTGTTTTTTTTTAGGTGAAACACTACCCTTGAGTTCAGGAAACAAGATAACGCTGAAATTTACCACAAACGGAACAGAAACAGCGAAAGGATTTCATTTTGTGTATCAAGGTAAGGCTGCTTTGTTTCATATCTTTCCACAGGTTAGAATGTATTTAATGAATTTGGCTTTGCAGGTAGTGTAGCCTTACATGCACAGCATAAACGGATAAGGAGCAGAGACCCAGTGGATGTGGCTCTGCACAACATGGCTAGAATAATGTGGTATCAAATATCCAGTTTTGGCA
>NC_050527.1:12880657-12884366 GCF_002922805.2 Oryzias melastigma
CCACTTGTTTTGTCTTCTTTCATTCTTGCTACCTCACTAGCTGTGCCACGAACAAGCGCCACTCAATGCAGCTCCGTCCCCGAGCCGCGCTTTGGAAAGCGGATAGGGAACGACTTCGCCATCGGCAAGGTGGTGCTGTTTGAATGCAATCCAGGCTACACGCTGCACGGCTCCAATGCCATCAGGTGCGAGGCCGTGCCCAGCGCCCTGGCCCAGTGGAACGGCACCGTGCCCACATGTGTTGGTAAGCTCTCTCGTTCCCAGCTGCACCTCCTTCATTCATTCACTCAGATACACAAACACTCACTGATCCAGGAAAGGTGAAGCAGATGCACTAAAATTAATTTTGTCAGTTCTCGTTTTCCTTTGTGAGTACCTTTCATTGCAAAGAGGCTCCTACCTCTAACCTGTTGAGAAATTCAAATGAAAAGAAGCTGCTACTAAAAGGTTTGGGTACACAGAGTCACGATTTACTACCACAATAAATAAGGGTTTGAGACTTTTAAAAAGTTGTTTAAAAATCCTCTGACTGGTAAAATAAGTAAGTTTAAGAAGACTTTGAAGACACTTAACCTTTTCATAGAAGTTGTTTTATTATTTTTATATTGTAGTCCTTTGAAATTACTTAGAACGGTGAAGAATTTTGGTGTGATGACCAAATGAAGTGATCTACAATTTGATTAAAGTTCAGAATTTAAATTCCAATATAAAATTAATATTTTGAGTCATAAAAACAAGCTTTTAAATGAACTTAAAATCCCATAAGTTGTCATGTTCATCAACCATTTGATAATTTAACCCCTTAATCCAACTCTATAATGCTGAGAATCAAGCAGGAATACCAATTTTTAAAGTTGACTCAACCATGGATTTGAACTCACGACCTCATAGTTTCATGGCAGACACTCTCCCACAGGGCCACTGAGTTAATCACATTTAAAAAAAATTGAAACTTTTATTTGTAGCATTCTAAATCATTTAAATAAAAACAAATATTATTGACAAAAATGAATTAATTTCTTTAAAATTATATTTAATTCATGAAACTGAATAATATACATTGTTCCCAGTAGTGTTTTAATTATGATTATGAAGTTTATAACCATAATCCCACAACCTAAATGTCTTAAAAAACGTTGATCTGAAACCTCTGTTTCCAAAATCTCCTCTGAGGGGGCGTGGCTTTTGGAGCTGAGCAGACAGCTCCCCCCTGTCTGATTGTGGTAGCTCTGTGTCTCACTAGTGTAAATCTTCATTTCTTGATGGTTATCATATAAAGTCAAAATACACTTTAGTCAAAGCTAAGGTTTATAGGTTAACAATACACGATACACAGTGTTCTACAAAGGTTTTTATAAGGCGGGTCAGCAAACATGGTTTTGTTCACTCGTTTAAAGTTCTTGTTACTTTTTGCTGAGTGCTGAAGGAAGACAATAAAGCCAGTGTTGATTCAAGTTTCTTATTGTTTTTTTCTATTGGCCAAATCAATCTTTTTTCTGTAGCTTTTCAAAAAAGCTGACTTAAAATGTGCTCTTACATGAAAAAGGTTTGTGTGTTCCAAAGCTGCTGTTGAACTGGTCAGAATGTTATTGCAGCATGAACTGCACCATCCCAATGCCTGAATTTTAAGTTTTACTGTATAAAACTTTAGGACAAAAATGTCATGTATCAGAAACAAAAATCATTTGATTTCATATTTATTAAATTACTAAATTTTTGTATCACAAATATTAATTTAAAAAACATTTATTCATCTATGAAATGACTGATCAATTTTACAGTTATGATGTTAACTCACACACTTATTAGTTTTGATTCAAACGTTAGTAAAATATAGTTAAAAGTTAGTTTTTTTTTTCATAAAAAGTATACAATCCAGAAACCCATAGTGCATCAGTTGATGTTGTATTGTGTGCAGTATTTATTTTTAGTTTTTCCTGTGCAGACGGTGATCACAGCTCATTCCGTTTTGAATATTCTCGTTGGGGAGATCCCAGCCTACAGCTAAAGTCATCTCAGACCTGTCACTGCATTTTGTGCAAATGTTATATTCAATATATCTATTTCCCCAAACAGCTATATTCTCTCCCAATGTTCTCTTCAGCAGTGTGGTTATGTATGGTGTCATACTGCCAATCAGCTGCAAGTAATTGTGCATGCAGCGGCAAGAGGCTGTTCAGAGCATCTGTACCTGCGATGACTCATGAGCTATATGATTGTTGCATCTGTGACAAGGAGGGAAGGGAAATACAGATTAATTATACAAATCTTGTGAAGTAAACATTTTTCCTGAGCTTTTTTATGTCTCCATTTTTTATTGTAACAAACCTGCTCTTCTAAGATTTTGGCAAGCTGTCAGTTTTGCTCGCTATCAGAATTCCACAGTTGGAAACACAACCTGAGACTCTTACCAACTAATGATTTCTGCAAACTCATATCACATTGACATATCCTTTTACCGTTTGAACAGATGCCTTTGATGATGCTCCTGCCCTGGGGGAGTCTTAATAGACACAGCATCCACACAAGGTTTTAAAGTCTTGGCGGTCGGTGGTGGTGCGTCATTGCGCACTTTCGTCATGTTGCTTTAACTTAACTCTGAGATTTGAGATCACTTATAAAAACTAGACCTGATAACCTTTAAGTTTGGGTTCTGACAAAATTCTAGAAAGGATCTAGAAGCTGAAGCTGAACAGCAGTGGTCTATCCCATCCCATTTTCGGGCCACGGACCGTTTAAATTGGACAATATTTTCACGGACCGGTCTGAACGGGCTGAAGTTGACATTTTTACATTTTTACGGTTCTGGTTTATGAAAATTTATGTTCAAAATAAAATGCTACTACAAGAAATTTTGTTTAAAAAAAAATTAAAAAAATATCAGGAAAGATATATGTACATATTTTTTTTCTTTTAGAGATGATGGAGATTCAATAACACAAAGTTGTTTATTTGTAGAAGAAGAATCCATAAAGGAAATATTTCATGATTTTTTTTCCAGAAAGAATGTCACTTTAACAGTCAATCAAGGCTCCGAATATCTTCCAGGGCAAAAAGATGATCACATTTTGTCTTTACATAAATCCCCCTTCACTAGTTTTTTTTTTTTTTTTTTCTTTTCAAATATTAATGAACATTTTCTGTGCTAAAGTTGACCTAATTTAGCCTTGCTGTAGGAAAATTCTCAAATGTGCCTTTTAAAAGTTTTCCACAAATCAGTCATTTGAATCTTCACTCTCTTTATAATGTTTGAACTTTGTGATGAATATTTTGCCTTTAACGGCAAAGTGAAGGCTAACAGACAGAGAAAAACTGTTATTTTCTAAATACAATATGAACATGAATTCATTATGTCTCCTACTTTATTATCTGCTTGTGTGAAACAGTCGAGAGTCTGTCACCGCATGTTAGCTAGAGCGGCTTCTGCTACATGAGAACAACTGTCTCAATAATTCCGTATGTTGAGAAAAACTCCCACTTTTACCTGTAAACAGCAGCTTTATTGTTCTTTGAAGTTGGTTTTCTCCGTGAAGAAACTTTCCAAAGACGTTTTATTGTTTGTTTTTTTGTATTTAGCTTTTAAACTTTAGGCTACTAGCTTAGCCATGCAGCTAGCCGCTTAAGATGAATGTTGAGAACTGAATCCGGCAGTTTTCCAAAATAAAAATTCCTTCAGAATCAGAAAATAAACTCAGTGGATATTTTCTAA
>NC_050527.1:12884394-12906630 GCF_002922805.2 Oryzias melastigma
AGGCCCGGTACCAAGTGACCCACAAACCACTAGACTACCAATCTGTGGCCTGGGTCACTGTTTTTCAACCAGTGTACACTATTTGATCCTGCTTTGATAAGATTGACAGTTCTGCGATTTTGACTCAATTTTGGTCATTCTCTCTCATTTTCTTCCAATCATTCTTCGAGGCTTAATCATGTGTCATCCATCTAACCAATCAGATCTGGTTAAGATCCTCACTTTCTTGTGCCAACCCGGCTTTCAAGTTTCAAATACAAAGAAAGAAAACAGCTTAAGATCATGTTTAGCGGTGTAGCTTCCTCGTCAGATATTCCAACATTCCACAAACTCTGCATAAGCACATGTTTAGGTTTTGCACGTGCTGTTACCAATAGGGTATGCATGTTGAGGGAAAACTCTTGTGACTGCTTTGGGAAGCTTCAGAGCTTCTAAGAGGCAAAACAAAGCCCATCGAAATATGGCTTCTTCCTGCCAGCAAACAGCCCAACATGGCAAGGAAAAGAGATTTCAAGCCAAGATTCAACACAGTCCACTGCTAAGTGGTGGGGGAATAACGGTGGCATGCACAGCTCCACTTTAAATACACAGACTTTCATCTGGTGATTGAATCTTTGCTGCAGCAACTCCCAGAGCGAAACATGTACTCATTCAGAATATTTGATAGCTTCATGAAAACTTGAGAAAACACATTAAAGTAAATTACTCAACCGCTGTTAATGGGACATGACAGCTTCAGGAGCTGTGTTTAAAATCTTATCCGGCTTGGATTGAGCTGACTCATCATGCAATGCAGTCATGATTGTCACAAATACAAAAACACAAGAATGTGTTCTTGTGTATGACTCTCTACAAGATCTTTGAAGAGCTTCAGATGGATCATGTTTAAAAACCACGAGGAGAAACAACTAAAGGATTTTAAGCTTTGAGAGATTTTTCTTCTTTAAAAACAGGATGGTGAAGTGTTGAACTCTTTAAGCATCTGCTCATGTCATTATTAGAACGTGGGAGCGAGCTAGAGTCTGTTGTGGGTAAACAGAAGCAAAGATGATTAGAGTCTGCAAAACTGGAAAGCACATCTCAGACACATTCCTGATGACTCTAAAAGTGATTGCCGCCAAATATTATATAAGCTCACAGATTGCTATGATTCATACTTTGTATGCCCACACTGTGGAATTCACAGTTGGCTCAGACAACCATTTGAAGGTGTCAACAAGTGAACAGTGTCACACAGCGCTTGTTTTTAAACTGTGAATTATTATTTTGAGAGAGCAGCCAAAAAGCAATCAAAGGATCTAATTTTTTTCCCTTTTTTTAGAATTACAGTAATTTTAAATATATATATAAAAAAATGACTTTATGTGAAAAATGCTACATTTATATTAGATTTGCTTAAATGTTTCTTTTTTGGGAATACTGTAAGAACCCAAAATAATTTTGTCATCTTTTAGTTTTACTTTATATTAATTTCATGCACACTTAACGTTACAAGTTAGACAAATGCGATAAAAAATTGCCATAGAGGACTGTTATTTGAAATAGAAGATTTTAACAGTTTAAATTAAAAAGGAAAAACACAATAATAGTCAGGTTTTAGAGAAAAAGAAGAGAAGATACTGAACTAGTTTTAGTGTTAAAGGTTTTGTGAAAATTCTGAAATGCCATAAAGCAGCTGTACAGAATTTATGACATGGTTTTAGAATAAAATTGATTTTCAAAGCAAAAAAAAAAGTCTGGTTTATCATTATAAACTGCATTTGAAAAACAAAATAGATATTACTAAATACAGTAAAGCAGCCAGTACCATTGGACAACCCCGTTTAACTGTTTCCTTTACAATAACTAATTAAATAAAATAGAAAAAGTAATCATTTTTTGGGGGTTCAGGGGCTAATTTGAGATTTGATTAATAGTCTCTTGTTCACCTTTCGCCACATCCCATCAGGGGTCGCCACCATAGACCGTAGAAACAGTGGACCCATAGAAGACGCCTTACCTCCGGCTCTCGCCAAATGAGGACAAATCCTTCGCCTTTGCTTCCTGACATGGGCACCGCCATTTTGGAGCCCAACGGCAGTGATTGGTCTGAGTTGATCTGAGTCACATTTTTAGGTTAACTACAATCGTTAGTCATGAGTGAGCTTGTTGGAAGTCCACACCTCTTCTTCCACTGAAAGCAGTCAATCAAATGTTCGAAAAAGAAACCAATCAGATGCTTTTACTGAAGCATCCCATTGGTCAGTTTATAACTTGAATAAGTTATGATAAAGAAAAAATAAATTAAGGATACAAGGAACTTTTAGAGTCATTTCACCACAGGGATGAAACAAAATGTACAGTACGAGTATGACAAGAAATAAAATACATATCAATGTGATACACAAATGTAACTTGAACTAATTTAAATTTCTATGGAGAATTCCACAGTTCCTATGAGTATTGCTCAGATTTAGAAAGAATATGCTCAGAAGAAGGTATCAGAACAAGAATGACTGTCCATTGTTTTTACGGTCTATCAGCTTTCGCTGATTTACATAAGTAGTTTGGGAAAGATTTTTATGCAAGATGCCCTTTCCTGAGACAATCCTTTATTTTTTCCGGGCTGGGGACCGGCACAAGGAGACCCAGAGAAGTGACCCAGTGAAGAGACTCTGCTCAATACACCCGTCTGGGAATCAAACCCAGGTTTCCTACGCCCTGCTAACGGAGCCATCCATTCGCTCAAATAAATGTTCCAAATTAAAGATAAACCCTATTGATCTTAAACTGGGATCAACAAGAAATCCTGACTTATTTATTGAAGGAAAAAAGCGAAAACCAAGAAATGTTACAACCTAAAACCTGAAAGAAAAATATCATACAAAATACAGCTGTAATCATTTATTTTTTTGGTATTCTCATTGATAGGAAAAACAGCCAGCTAAAAGAAAAAATAATAAAAAGAGTGACATATTGTAATGTGCAATACTATATTATTTTTCTTCTTTGTTTTTCTCATCCATTCATCCTTTCTTGGCATTCCTGCTATGATTAAAACCAATGTAGAACATCCAGTGAGTATGGTAATATGTGAGTTGCACATTATGCCAATGTAAAAAAAGAAAAAAAATCAGGATTGAAGTGAAAAAGAACAAGAACACCTTAGAAATGTTTGTTCACCTGAGAAGATTTTAGTTGCTTTTACATCTTGAACTGCTTGTTACCACATTTGACTGAAAAAAAAATAGCTTCAGAGATTTTTTTTGTGTTATATTTCTGTACACAAGAAAGCTTTTGCATTTTTAAAACAAAGCCAGCAGACTTTGCCAGTCAAATCCAAGCATGTTTGGAGTGAAGAGGCTGCAGCACACGGTGGAAAGAACACCTCTCCCACTGGAACGCAGCAGGCAGAATTGATCATGCTTAGGGCTCGTTCAGTTCAAAGGGAGAGACGGCATTTCTGCAGCTAAAGAAAGCATATTTTAAAGCAGACAAAGAGAGCATAGCGTCAAAATTCTAAATGTAAATTAGATTTATTCAAAATGCAAAATCAGCCATAGAAGTCTAAATAAGCTTGGGATGTTATTTTCATTTTTGGCTTGTCTTTCTATTGTAAAAGCAAGCTGCACCCTGGCCAAAAATGATTTTTTTGAATATAACATTTAATCTCACGGTAGAAGTGCATGCTAGATGACTTAAGATTTTTTTTTTGCAGAACTAATGGATGACCTCCACCTCATGGATCACCACAAAAACTCCATTTGTTAAGTGTGTTCTCACCTTTTAGAGTCTTAAAACTATGTTTTAGCTCCCACTTTTTTGTGAACTTCAGGGTGAAGAAATAGAAAAACAAAATGTTGAAACATGGGGAGCAAAAAAAAAACAAATTAAAATGAATTAAAAGGCTCAGTAAAAGCCAAGAAATGTGTGATAAACTGAAGGTCAGACATTATGATTACCTATGTAAAAGCAGTTTTGGTTCATTCATCAAATGTAGATAACACTGACAAAAGGCTTAAGAAAAATCTGCATTAGGCTTTGACAACTACATCACCATTCATGAATCCGATAAAGGTTATAATTTAATTTTCCAACAATTTAGAGTCCATTATTCTCCACATAAAGAGATTACTCACAAGTGGAAAGCATAAAGGAGAGTTGCCAAGATTGGATGTCCCACCAATCCACAGATTCATGTAATTAATAGCAAGTTTTACTGAACTCATTAGAGTGTTGACATTTTATGAAAGCGTAAATGAAAATATTATTCATAAATACACGTTTTCAACTGATAGTGAATCTCTTAAATTATTTTTTTTTAATAAAACATTCGTTGGAAGATGTTAAAGTTGCTTCTTGCATGAGTGGACGTTGCATTATAAATCTTGTTTAGTTCTTGCTTTATGTTTGAATTTACTAAATCATAGAATCAGACACAACAGCCTTGTTTTAAATTATTGCTCATTTAGTAAACCTGTAATGGTAGACCTGAAAGAGCCAATGGATGTCCAACAGAAGTTGTATTTTATTTCAAACGAAAAGTGCTTTTTTTTTCCTCTGTGCAAACATCTCAATTTTTAGTTTTACTAAAGGAACTCTTATTTTTTTAATACATTTTCCTTATTATGTTTGTGAAAAATAATAAAAGAGAGGTTTGGGGGAAAAGTTTGATCCAGCTGGATATGAGGTGTTCTGCCCGTCTGGAATCAGTCTACTCCCAACTGCTCGCCCTCCGTAACGGCACTTCTAGCACTTCCTGGTTCTCCACACTTCACTTCCCATCAGCCCCTGCTGTCACTACCAGGAACCCCACAGCCTGTCTCCATCAGTAATCACCCCAGCAGTATTTAGTCTGCTCAGTGCGAAGTCTTGTTTGTGCCACACTCATCCTGATCCGATCCTCTGTTTCATCTGACCCTTCTTCGCTTAATGACTTTTTCTACTCGTGGGAGGATTAAACATGAGTGTGCAGGAGGAGAGAAGTGCTCCTGGGTTTCTGAATTATCCTTGAGGATTAATAACTTATTTCTTTGTGGAGTTTTGACTAATAAATAATGCCTTATTTATGAAGTTCTTAATTAACCAAGGTAGTATTGTATACCGAGGTCAAATGTGGAGGAATATTGACGGTATTTAAATATGAATACCACCCAAGCCTAACCCTGACCACTCTGGTTGTTCTCTGATGCCCTCATGCTTGACCTCTGCCTTTGTGACCCTGTTTTAGCTTTGTGGACTTTTAGGTTATTATCCTGTCTGTGCCAAATAATCCTGCTGCATTTGGATCCAGCCATCTGCCTGTTTGTAATATTATCCCAAAATGAAATAAAGATCAGTTTCCTCGTTGTTGGAATTCTAATGGCAGACAGCTCTATTCTGCTCCGCCCCCCATAGACTTCAATCAACATTCGTCTTCCGCCTTGTACAACAAAGAGTAACAACGATAACATAAACAACAACAAAAGGGCATGAAAGTACAACTCCCGTTGGACTTCCGCCCTTTAGATAAAATACAACTTCTGTTGGACTGCACTGGCTCCATTAAAAAATGTATTTGCTCAGGTTCCATAAATACTAGGCGAAGATTTTTAATATTTAAATATTATTTTTATTATTTAAATTCACAAATATTGACCTGACTCTTTAAATGATTTTGATCCATGAATTGTATCAGTAATTATTGCATGTTTGCTGTTTTATAACCTCCTAAAAGACTTTAAGATCTAGAAACCCCTGTCAAAAGTCATCCCATCTTGACGTTTTTTTTTTTTTTTTCTTTTTTTTGTGTAATATATTTTTTTTCCTAGATGTGCCTCATCCTTCGCTTGAATGTGACTTTAATATACCAGACAGCTTTGTGACTCAGAAGCCAATTACGTAACAGAAAACAAAGTTACTTACATTGATAGTCTGGGCACTCCAGGCCTTATTGACTGTATAACTTTCAATAAGTCCTGGAAGCTTAAATGCAGACGACTCCACAGGGTGAGACATTCTTGCTGCAGTATCCAAGATAATATTGTCATTGATCTTCACTTTTTCCATTTGCCAAACTGACTTGAGAACAGCCACACAAGCCAGTCTGCTGGAGCTGTCATTTTGAGATCAATGACTTTCTGCACGGACTTTTCAATATGTGACATCCCCTTTGTGGAAAAAGCTAATATTGTTGTAGAGATTATACAAACATATGATTATTTATTTATGTATTTATTTGCTTTTTCTGTGGCTGGGCAGGTTATTTTAGTTGAAAGTAATTTGCTTTAATGTGTCACTCAAATAGGAAAACGGTAGATACAGTTCAGCCATTTAAAGGGTCTGATTGAGGGAACATTGGAGGACGTTGATGAACAAAAAGAAATAACCTCTTGCCGTTTTTTTTTCTTTTGTAATAAACACATTTTTCATGTGTCCTCTGTACTCCCATTGCTTTTATGTCATACTGCTTTTATCACTGACCTGCACAATCAGCCTTGAGGTGCTTCTAATAAATGACTTGTGATTTTTATTTTTAGTAATCTGTTACACTGAAAAAAGGGAAACGTTGGATCAATTAACAAAAGTATGTGATTCGTTACATTTAAAATGATACGTTTTTATCAAATTTAAATTTGGAGTTGATGGTTTACTCTACTTAAATTTTTAATTTGATAAAAACTAAATCTTTTTTAACTGTAACATATTACAGATGTTTTTCGTTAACCCTTTACCTAACCACCAAGACAAAATCTGCTGCTTATAGCATAGATCTGAAACCTTTAACACTTTACAAGTCATCTGAGTCGATTCTTCACAGATCACAACCCAGTAAGATCACCTTTTACTATTGTGATTAGTTTGAATAAACAGTTGTTTCTTTTTTTTTTTTTTTGAACATGAACGCAAAGACAAAATTTTCTTTTCTTTTTTTTTTTTTTCCACAAAATTCAAGACACCTGGTGTCACTTAAAAGTCTCAGTTTAGCAAATGTAGTGGTAGGTAGTGTGATGTCTGCAGGGGTTTAAGAAAAAAATACAAAAGACAAATTTTATTTTTTGTGGTGCATCTCAGACAGAAATTTGTAAATGACTAACCAAATATAATCAAATCATTTTTTTTTTTTATCTTTACTGTATTTTTTTAACCATAAGGCACACTCAAAATCCTTGTTCAAAAAGCTTTATAATCCGCTGCACCTTAAGTATAAATTTTAATTTTATAGTGATCTCCAACTGAAATTCTGTCAAACTCGGTGCTCAAAAATCTGTAAGTGTTTTAGTTGGACTTACTTGACTTGTTTTTACTTTATTACATACTTACTTTAACTTTGTAGTAACTTTTACATTTAAAAGCTCGTATTTTTCTTTAACCAGAGAGCCTCAGGTTTCAGACCCCCGAACTAATGGGAGTAATACTTACAAATCAATGTTTTTAAAAGTAAGTTTTCTAAATGTGCTCTACCCTTTGGTTGGGCAGGCGACTAAAGGGTTATTTGACCCAACATTTCCCTTTTTTACAGTGTGGACATAAAAAGTAGAGTTATGGTCATAGACCATCAAAGCTGAATACAAACTAGCTAACCTTCAATATCTGGGGTCTAATAAGGCTATCTGGATGCAAAGAAAGAATGAACATTTTGTATTAATTGTATACAAGGACAGTTAAGGGCAGTTCTGTCAGAAAATCTCATGTATTGTCATTTTACAGTATGTCACCCTGGCGAAAGTCTCATCACTGGTCTGTCGCCACAACGCAGCATTTATCTGGAAGCTCAAAGACTAGATAAACAACTTAGAGAGTGCACTGAAAGACTTTAAAGAGTGGATCAACTTTGACCCGTGAAAATGAAAATCACACATCAAGGTCGGATGGTGTAAATCTGCACAGAACAAAAGACAAGAAAGTGCCTTTATTGCCACAGACCGTTGCTTTAAATCATACAGGTCCCGTGTTAATTTACATAATGTAAGTCATACATCTCTTTCTAATGGCTGGCTTCATCACAAGGCTCTGATCTTTCCGTAGAATCAATTGAGTTTCATCTCATAAAGTGACTTGATTGTGGCTCATTTAAAATCCATTTTACCTGTGTCCTTTATGGAAGGTGGAAAGGCTTTTCTAGTGCTGTTTCCTCTCTTGCTCAGACCTCAGAGTCTGTGTATTCAGCTTGCCTGAACTCTGACGAGGGTTGACTTTCCTTTTCTTTCCCAATATGTCATCCTTTGTCCAGTTCCCTGTGGTGGAGTGTTAACCGCCCGCAAAGGCACCATCCTCTCACCTGGTTACCCAGACCCGTACGCCAACTACCTGAACTGCGCCTGGAGGATCTCTGTTCCTGAGGGAGCTGGCATACAAGTGAGAAGATTGAAATTCAGATTTTATCTCTGGCTGAAAATGTCCTTTTTTGTTGTAAACTGTCCCTTTGTATCGTGTTTGCTGTACAACTAAAACAAAGCATGTTTGTCTTCCAGATTCAAGTTGTGACCTTTGCCACCGAACACAACTGGGATTCTCTAGATTTTTTTGATGGGGTCGATGGCAGTGCTCCGAGGCTTGGCAGCTATTCTGGTATGTTTGATAAGTTTTAACTTTCTGACACAAACTGAATTTCAAACAGACTACGGGAACATGCAGCAGCAGACACATTGTGCTTGATGACATTTGGGAAGTTCTTGAATAAACTGTTTTAAAATCCGTTAAAAAATGGAGCCACTTTTTGTAATGCTGTGTGCCTGTCTTTGCTGTAGATATTTTCATTATCAAGCTCATCTAGTTTATGAATGTAGTATAGCTGTGGGGCTCTCAGTAATGGAGGCTGTGCACTTTCATCATGGTAACCAGTAGAAATCAGGGCATCCCATAATTTTACATGCTAAATCCTTGTATAAGAGGCACTGGTGGACCATAATGAATTCTGCAGCATTATCAGTTTCATGAAGCGAGCTGTCCAATTTCTCAAGTGGCACATATCTCATTTGAGAATAAACCTCTTTAAAAGTGAAATAGCTCCACATTAAAGCTTCAGCTTTGCTGAGCAGAGATGCAAAGAGAAAAGGTTAGGGCATTTGAAATCACTTTTGGGATAGCATTGATTGTTATGATTATGTCATGTTATTATCATGATGTTATGGTTATGAGTTTGTCAAAAAGACTTTGCAGATTTTTAAAGACATTTGCAATGAATTCATATTTTAGGCCAAGCTTTGGTGATTTGGTTTCATGTTACTACTTAAAGTTTTAAACACATGTCTAAGCTGATTTAAAAAAATTATTTGTCAGGAAGTTGTGGTGTAGGACCATCCTTGGTGGCAGAAAGCTAAACATTTAATGAATAAACCCAAACATAACAAAAAATATGGACCAACAAAACTGGTGACAAAGCGGATGACCTAACCGTGACAAACTCTGAAGTAGAAGTCGCAGGAGCCAAAAATGCATATTAAAGACGATAAAAACATGTGACTTTGGAGCATAAGACGCACTCGTGTAACAATTCTCAACAAATCCACAAAGCCCGGAATCCCAGCCAGCAAGACCGAGTGGGCCCCATATGGGTTCAAAGTGGGCGATAACATGGGTCCCGATTGGGTTTGTCCGCAGTTTTCCATAGTGGCCCCACCTGTGTTTGCATAGCTTGGCTTAAGTGGGCACTCAGTGGGTAGGCTAGCTACGTTAGCCAGCTGAATGCTGGACAGAGCAGCGTGCTTGTGAGCTCCACTGTGAGCTCCGCTGTATCGAGCTAGTGAACTTCTATGTTGCGAGCTCAGTTGTATTTAGCTGGTGAGCTAGTGTACTCCGCTGTAGCATGCTAGCAAGCTCATCTGTATCGAGATAGCGAGCTACACTGTAGCAAGCAGATCCACTGTCCACGGAGCAGCTGGCTACCGTAGCGACCTGACCCACTGAATGCCCACTCAAACACAGGTGGGGCCACCACGGAGACTATGGACAAACCCAATCAGGGCCCAAATTTCTGCCCACTTTTAAACCATATGCAGCCCACTTCGCAAGAAAATCCTGGAAACATTTGTTTTTTGATTTTTAAATTAAAACAAAAAATGAAAAAACGGAAAAAATGACTGCTTTAATTTTCAATTTCTAAACTACTGTAGAAAAACGAATCATTTTTAGTGTTCCCATTTAAAAAAAAAAAAATCTAAAATTAAGCAAACACATAATGAATGTTCAAAAAAAAGTGTTTGATCACGGGTTGGGGTAAACATTAAAAGAGGAACTCTTAGAAAATGAATTTAAATGTGCATTATGGGTGGAGTGGAAGTAGGAATGAAAAATATTGAATTTAAAAATAATTTGTCTGTTTGTTCTGTTTTCGATTTAATTCCTTACTGGAAACACAAAGAATTTCAGTTTTTCTGTAATAGTTTAGAAAATTATAATTTTCTGAAAGTCATTTTTAATGTTTCATTTTTTCGTTTAGTTTACTTTGAAAAATGATTTATACAAGCATCCAGTTTTTGTGTCAGTATTGCCGGTAACAGGGCCAATAAAAAAGTGGCCAATCACACACAGGTTTCCCTTTTGTTTTTTTACATAACCTCGGGTAGGAGTTATAACGCGTGCGCAGTAATGCCTCCTCAAGTGCGTAGGACTACAGTAGCGCTCATAGAGGCAGAATTGTGTCTGTGGAACGTTCGTTATACGACGATATACGACTTTTGGTGGAGATTTAACATCGTACTTTTGGACAATGTTTCATCTTCTGCGTGGCTGTCAGTAGCAAACACTGATACACACATATGCAGCGCCTTCCAGTGGTTGCCAGAGGGAAAATTACAAACAAATGAGCCTTTTAATTTTTTTATTTTTTTTTTTATCACAAATAAATTGCTCCTGTGTATAAGTCACATCGTTGGCCAAAGTATACCAAAAAGTGACTTACTCTCTGAAAAAACATATTATACAATCTGAGGAAAATTAACAGAAATTAAAATATCTGTGAATGATCATTAGTATGAACTTGAATTGACTGACAGTGACTCAGAACATGACCAGAATATCACTAAAAAACAGTAAAATTCCTCACAGTTCAGATTTTCTTTTTTCTGCAGTGGCTTTGTCGCCATTACAGTTTATGTCACATCAAGCCACACCAGAAGTTTTCTTGCAGTGATGTACAAATCATGCCATTCCACGTCCATCCAATCCTTTCCTGAGGGGGTCAAGTCTCCAGTTCCTTTGGAGGGTGCTCTTCCTGTGTTTGTTGTCCCTGGGGAGGGTTGCCGAGGTCACGTTTCATGTTCCCTCCCCTGAGGATGGGCGCCGTTCATTCCCCTCAGTCATGCTCCCTGTTTTAGAGGAAGACCACCAGGGCTGCTCCCATTCCTGTTTCCTGTCCTTGGGGAGAGTCGCCGGGACTTCTTCTTTTGGTCCTGTTCCTGAAGAGGGGTTCACTGCTACTGGACTGCAGGAACCTGACCTTTTTTCTGGCACAGTTTTTGTTTTGTTGTCAATCTTCACCAGTGTTTTATTGTATTTGGGCATCTGGGATCTGTCCTTTTGGGGAGGGGTACTGTGAGGAATTTGCAGTTTGTTTTCAGTGAGGTTTTTGGTCATGTTTTGGGTTGTTAGTAACTTCAAGTTAATGTTAATGATGATCCACAGTGTTTTCTATTAATTGTCCTAGTGCTAAACTAGTGTCTAGTTTTCAGTTTATCATGGTCCAGTCATCTGCTTTGTCACCAGTTTTGTTGGTCCATGGATTTTGTCAGGTTTTTATTTATTAAATGTTTAAGTTTCTGCTCCTGCATTTTGGGTCCTACACCACCAGTTCCTGACAATACTAGAATTACAATACACATGTTTCACATTAGCAAATCATTGTTAGCTGGATTGAAATAGAGAATTTGTTTTAATAGTTGTGTTGGTCTTTTATTGCATCTCTTTTTTTAGTCATCAATCTGACCATACTATAGATGGTAGATTCAACCGTATTCTACATGTATGTTCCAGGTACAACAATACCACAGCTTCTGAACAGCACCTCCAACAACCTCTACTTGACTTTCCAGTCTGACATCAGTGTTTCCGCTGTTGGCTTCCACCTGGAATACACAGGTATGAGAAGAGAAAGCATGCTCGCCTACTTTTGTCTTGTTTTGACTTACGTCTGTGCTCATCTACCGTTGGGATCCAGCTGCTGCTCAGTGCCAAAGCCGTTGTGAAGATAGCTGTTTTGGATGGTACAGCAGGAGCTAGAAAGACAGCGTGCCATTCTTTCTTCCTTTATATTCTGATTGTTGGTCCATTTGCCTTCCCTGGCATTGAAACACGGTGTTTCCCGGTTCTTTAGCTTTTATAAAATCTTGCATGGTTTCAAGAAGAGACAGGACTGTCATCCATTTTCATTTGCGTGCTAAATTTGTTCATCTCTCAGTGGGCTATTCACTCTGCGGCTTATTTGCTGTGGATAATGCTTCCCAATTTTTCATGCTCCCAACATTTGAAGAGTGTTGTTGGCCCCAGCGGAATGACTCATTTACCAAGTGTTCCCAGTCAAAAATTGTGTAGCTCACCAAGGGGGTGATGTTTTATGAAACCGTTTGCTAATATTGTTGCATTAAAACAGATTTTTTTGGCTTACTGTGCTTTAGCACAGACATGGGTGAGATTACTGAGAAGATTTGACACAAAGGGAGGAAAAAACAGGTTCAAACCAAGAGAAAAAAAAAACAACTGACATCAATTCAAACTATATTTCACAAATGTGTTCCACAACAAAACTCTACGGAGGAACAGGGCTGTTGCTAAATCTGCCCTGGCTGCCAGTCGAGTAAAGCTGTGAGTGACATCCTGCTGCTGAGAACGATTTCACAGTCATGTCTCTCACACTCTGTGCTTGGTTTCTCTTGCTTGGAATCAGTTTGTTGTCAGATCCACCACCCCCCTACTCCCCCCCACACATCCACCCCCCCGTACCAACTGCTCACAGTCACCACAGAGACCAGCCTCTGCGGCCATCCTTTCAGTGTCCATCTTTGATGCTGCTGAGGGCGTATGGAAGTTAGTTCTTTAATTTTGGAGGAAGCAGTGCTCCGATAACACCCCTCCTGTTGTTATTCTTTTTCATTTTCCTTTTGTGCCATATGGCTGCATACTGGCAGACACTTCTGTAAGGGAGTTCAAACCACCCTTTATAACGGATCAAGCACTCAAGATTTACATTTTTGTGGTCAAATAATCGCAACTCTAAATTATAACCTAAAGGTTTTTTTTTTTTTTTTTTATCTGTGTATCTGTACACTGTTTTGCTTGAAAGACCAATTATTCTTTTTTTTTACACAACCTAGTTTTTAGATGCTTTGGGCACAGGAGCGATGAAAACAACCACAGAGGCTGGCTAACACTCGACCAGCCAACCATCTGGTTGGAAACATATCCTTTGGGTGCTCACTGGAGTCCACTGAGACGCGTCATAAATTCTCTACTACCCGTCACTGGTGTCTTCTCATGGATAGCACTGGAATGGCTGTATCGCCCTACATATTTGTTTTATTCTGTAATTTACTTCTAAATCATTTAAAATTATAATATAATCAATAAACTAAGAGCAAGTAAATCAATGCTGTGCTAAAAGCTAACTTAGATGTTTCAGAAATATTTTTATACATTTTCACTTTTGAAGCAAATTGTTAAATCATTTAGTATATTTTATGAAAAAAATGTGACTAAGCATAATTTTTGTGCAAATTATTGTGTGATGCATTCCCACCGTAGTGATTCTTCTGCTCCTTTCCGTAAGTTTTTCAGCACTTAATACTCTCACTTTCAACGATTTCAGAAAACTTGGTATCAAAACATTGAGCTCGTTCAGAACATTACTTCCTGTACTTTCGGTATTCATAAATGTCATAGTTTTGTATTATTGAGCAAAATATGCCCCATTGGAAATGAGTGAGAAAGTCTTCAAATTTAGTATTTTTAAGTAGATTAGCAACAAGCCTTTAAATATATTCATGGGATATGTTTTCATCTTTTATAGTAATTTTCAAAAGATTTGAGTTTAGCTAATATTTTAGCAACATGCTAACATTTTTGGCTAATTTCTTATCTACTGAGGTTTTTAGGCTAATTTAAAGTTTAGCTTCAATGAACCCTTTCTGACCTTGATTCCCCATTTACCGATCTGCAGAAATACGCTATTTACTTTTTGTAAATTGAGCAACTTATTTTTTTGGCTAATTTGTTATCTACCACTGTTTTTAGGCTAATTTAGAGTTTCGCTTCTATTTTAGCATCTTGCTAACGTTTTTGACTAATTTCGTTTACTTAGGAATTTTTGGCTATTTTGGAGCTTAGCTAGTATTTAAGCAACGAGCTAGCTTTTTTTTTTTTGTTAATAGGACATGTATTAGGGAATTTAAAGGAATGTTACTACAACTTTTTCAGAAATTTAGGTCAACTTCAGCACTTTTTCATAGTTCTTTAATATTTCCAGTCTTTTAACAAATTTAACACTTTGCAAAAAACCTTTGTATTTTCAGCAAATCCCTTCCACAGTTAAAGAACATTGTGTCACCATTTTCAGCAAAAAAAAACATCAGCATCTTCAGTGACTACTTTCAGCAAAGAGCATTCACAATAGCATTATCGCAGGTTATGCAGCTTGTCTAAGTAAAGCTAGATATTTCCTTGCCATTAATCAGCATAATGTGGTTTCCTATTCTTTTTATTGGGCTACCAGATTGCCACCTAGTTGTAATTGACATATATACTTCATAACGATATTGTGGGGGACATATTTATATTACCTTTTATCCTTCTTCCTGCACATTTTTAAGACTGAATTAACCTCAATCCCAGGTATCCAAAAGTTATTTTATTTGCTATTAATTAGTTAATAATTATGTAAGTAAATGCAAAACTTGAAATGTAAGTGAGTCAGTATTACTTACTGTAATTAGTCATATTATATAAAGCCACTACCAACAATTCCAAAACAGATTTTTATTTAGGTTTTTGGATCTAATTTGGAGATTTAGGTGTTCAGTAACAAAATATTTTTTTTTATTTATTCATATCTTTATTCATTAATATTTAATCATCTTTAATTTATTATTTATTAATTAGCATTTATTACATTTAAACATTCAGAAAAAGTAATTTCTCATGTTAATTTAGGCTTTTTGAAGTTGAATATAATTGTGTAAACCTCTGCTGACATTTGGTGCTTAATGAATAAATGATGAGTTAAACGTTTTGGTAAAAAAAAAAAAAATAAATAGGATAAGCCAGGCCTTTATTGTCACTGTCTACTTGAAAAACAAAATTGGAGCAGTCACCATTCCAGTGCAAAAACAACATAAAACATGTTAATATGTACAAAAGAAATGTGCAAAAATTAACAATGTCCATAATACTACGCAGAGCGATATGTGCAGATATAAATATGTCTGATGTGCAATGGGAGGTAGGAACTGTTGACAAATTTACACAGAATAAATACTTAAATAAATATATTAATACTTAAATAAATATATATATATATTTATTCATTTATAGACATAATTTAATTTACACATTTAATTTACATGCAAAACATGTCTGAGAATTACATTTAAAATATGTTCCAAAATTGTATAGGGGCGTTTGTTTTTATTAATCATCACTTAGATTTATCTGCTCCACTGGCAGAGGCTCAATTTCAGGAGAAATCAAAGCTGATCTCAAGTTACTTATTTAGAAAAAATCCAATTGTGTCACGATAATTAAATTGTGTCTTGATTGGACACTTCCAGTCAGTGGTTCAGATCATTTGATTGCAAACGCGATTAAACTGATTGTTTTATCTTCATGAGGGTAGCCAACGTTGTTAATATTAGTTGGTGGTTTAGGATGAACACCGCACAGATTAGCATACATTTTATTATGAGACAATTGTGATAGCTTTGTCATTTTGAACCATTTTACAACTTCTGCAACAGCTATCGTTTTCTCAAATGACGGAAATTGAATTGGAAATAGCGGTTTTCTATTTTTACGAGTAATAACTAGTAACTAGTTCAATCCGTTTTTTGCCTAGAAAATAATAGATTTCCGTGAATTAGGATATTTTTAGTAAAACTATCAGGTACAGTACATTTGGCTGATGACATATTGAAGCAGGTGACACACCATTTAAAATCTGTTGGCTGAATGCAGGCAGGCAGTAAGAAATCCTGTGGAAACACAGAGTCTGCTCGATAAGCTCGACGTGCTTGCACATGCAGGAACAGGTGCTCTCCCTGCCAAGGATTTTGACGATTTGACTGGAAACCATCCAGAGCACAACAGGAACCAGTGCCATATGTTAGTGAGCAGCCGCTCTTAACCCGATTCCAGATCTGTCTGTTAAAGCGTGGCATTCCATCTCTGTCTGCTCTGTCAGAGATTTATTAAGTAGAAGTTATGTTTTCAGAACCTGCTGATATTTTCTTTCAGGTCAGTTGGCTTTCTTGACTTTTGACAAGCTGTATTAGACACGCTTATACTTACTGGCAGATGTCGGCATGTTCTACATGAGCATTTTCTCAACTTTTGCCAAGATTTAGCTGCTGCCTTAGAGCTGCAAAGCTTTCTCCACAGCACTAGAATGGGCTGTTCCCTATAGTTCGGACACATGGTGAAGTCACAAAACTGTTTAGCTGCTTCCTGCTTTGATGCTGGATTTACCTCCTGGCTTCCTTAAATGATTGCACCAGCTGCACTACTCAAATGTATGGAGAGAAATAAGTATCACCCCAATTTGTGCATGTGTAATTCTTGATTTGTAACTCAAACAATACATTATGGGCACAAGTACAAAAATTATGAATTAAAAAAATATAAATTACAATTTAGACATGCACAACTTGAAATTACAACTGCTTGAAACTAACTATACGCACATTTTTTTTAAAAATGACACACAAATCGCTTGTTACACTCACAAAACCTAATTTACGCACAAATCTGATTGAAGACTCTTTTCAAGTCTCCAAGATTCATCTGTAATTGATGCGTTTAAATGCTGCTAGAATGCTGGGTCAACAGCGTTTCCCTATCAGCTGCTTTAAACTTAGATTGTGAATATTATCTGGTGAAAACTTGATATTTTCCCGCTTCTTAAACAGATATACCCGATAATGAATACAAAAAAGTCTAAAAATGTGTTTTTAAGACATATTTTTAAAGTTCTGCAGGGAGACCAGAGCAGAGCGGGGAGTTCTGGACCACAAACATCCCCACCCCACTCCCACCTCTTATACAGTCAATGCACACAGCGATAGACCATCACAGAGTGACTTCCGGTTTATATATATTATGCCTTTGGTTTAGAATGGTAAAACTGACAGCCCAATGCTGTTTAAAGCAATTTTACATAAATAATGAAAGTCAACCTAACCAATTGTAACTGAAATTTGTACATTTATTTTATAAATGTCCTACCTGATTGTGCTCGTTTTCCCGTCTTAGACCAAATGTCAATATATAGTCCTCCTGCAGAATTCTCCAGCTACCTCCCCAAAATCATATGGATTATATCAAACAAGTCGCATTATTTCTCTCTGACAACCCGGTCATAGTTAGACGAAGGTTACAGGTACTTCATTCAATGCTGCATGTTGATTATGAAGGTAATTAAGATTTTCTTTTTCTAATTTATGCTAACGCTAACTTTCCACAACGGCGGTGAGATGTAGAGCAGCAGATCTTTTCTGCCAAGTTAAAGTTGCTTAGA
This sequence comes from Oryzias melastigma, assembly GCF_002922805.2. Lineage (NCBI taxonomy): Eukaryota > Metazoa > Chordata > Actinopteri > Beloniformes > Adrianichthyidae > Oryzias > Oryzias melastigma. Next base: position 12,902,072 of record NC_050527.1, read on the forward strand.
TTTCCTTGTTCACAAAATCACTAAAAACAGAGCTAAAGTAGTACAGTTTCAACGTGTCTTACAATAAACAAAAACTGTTGCATTACTTTCTGTCGTAGCTCCCCTTTGCTGTTGCTCATAACTGTGTCTGAGCCCTGCAGGATAATAAAGGTAAACAAGGATAAAAATCATTTTAAACCGTCAAAAAAAAATATTCCTACTAAAAGCATTTCTATTTTTACAATTACCCCTTAAAATACTCCAAAAAACAACAAGTACCCCTTATTACAACAACTAAATTTAGCCTGGGGCTCAGTTAAAACACATACTTATGCCCAAACTCTGTTGTATGAGTTACAAATAAAGAATTAATCGGGGAGATGCTTATTTCTCTTCATACATTTGACTTACACAACCAAATCTCACAGTAAACATTTTCAAAAGTTGAATAGTTTATTTTTGTTTGAACCCATACAAGACAAAACGTTAGAGATTCAAAGACACGGCACACTTTCGTTTGTCTAGCAGCTGTTTTTCAGCAGAACTGTTGCTGCTTTCAGAGCTCGTGCTCCGAACCTCTTTTGGGTCCCATCATCTCCCACTCAGCAGCAACACTCTTTCCTGGAGTGTTCAGTAAAGGGATAACTTTGACTGTTCGGCTAGAATGTGTGGCCATGTTTTGGGTCATATCCTCTCACCTCTTTGTTTGGACTTGTTGGCTGTTTGAGTATTTTTTTTGTGTGTGAGAGTGCTTGTGTAATGCTGTATTTTTCTGTCTGACCATGAGGTCTGTATTTGGTCCTGCAGATGCATCATGGTGCTTTTCTGGCGTCGCTTGTATTGTGCATACTCTTCTTCTTGAAACGTGCACTAACTATAAAGACCTTTTTCACAAATTAGCAGCTTCTTTCATAGTTTATTATCAATCCAAACAATATTTAATCAGCCTTTTTATAGATTTAAATGTGTCTTTTTGAGCCAAATTTAAACTGATTGAAGTATCAGCTGTGAATTGTAATACAAAGGCTGCGCTCTGTGACAAACGGCAGAGATTTGACTGTATTTCCTTTGTTTTTCTCCCAAAAAACGAGTAAAACTCCAGTTTAACAAAACAGCCTATAGTGATTCAGCCTAAACCATCATGATTGCCTTTAAGCCATTATAGCGCAATATATCAGTCTCCTCGGTACCTGGCAAGTGACACTGTAATCATTTTGTTCCAATGGAGCTCAATGCATCTGTCAAGTATTACATTAGAAATTGCTTTGTAATTTCGGAGTCACTGCTTGATACAAAGTCAGGAGCGTTTTATGATTACATCTCCATGGAGACCAGCTTTACAGCTTGCCCCAGTTTCTAAATATTATCCTATGGGGTATAAAAAACATACTTAATTTTCTAATATGACAGACTGTGCAGGTAAATGTCAAAAATAAGTGCAATGCAATAAAATTGTAACATTTATTCAGAGGCCCAAAACAAAGAAACAGTTTTTTTCAGTGTTGCTAAGTTGTGCAGATGAATGATTGCTGTCCACACTTGTGTGTTGTGACTCTGCCCTAAGCAATAGGTTTGGATTCGTGCCCAGAGCCGCTGCCTCCCAGTAATGGCCAAAAAGTGGGGGATCGCTACACTGTGGGTGACATGGTTTCCTTCCAGTGTGATCAAGGCTTTTCATTACAGGTGGGTGGAAGCGTACAGCGCCGATCTTCTCCATTCTTCTGGTTATTAATCCCAATGATATCCAGCTGCCTGCAGTGGCAATTTTAAATGAGTACCCCAAAGGATGAGTTTGTCAAGGCAGCATTACTAATGGTATTTATGTGTGTGTGTGAGAGAGGCAGAGACAGAGAATTATGTGAAGTGTTAGCCCGGCGTTCTAATTTTCGATGGTGTTTGTGTGTTTTGCTTTCATGTTTTTCCTAAGTGTACATCTTAGCAAGTGTGCGCCTGAGTGTGTCTGTTACAAAGCTACTCCGGGTTCTTCCAATCCTTCCTGAGTAGACACTATTGGGAGGAGCGCTTTGAGCCGAAGAACCTTCCAAGGCCACAGGCGATGGATTGTGTTAACAGTTGCCTTTCAAATCCCACAGAGATTTTTTTTTCAGCATGGCTCAGGCTTTCACTGCTTTTCACATTCTTTCTGGACAAAGAAGAAACATCTGACACACATCTTCAGGCTGAGCCGTAAACTTAAGGCCACTGTTGAAACAGAAGCTGAAGGTGGGAGGGGTTGTTGAGTTTGGCTTGTTTAACAGTGTGTGGATTGTCTTATTTATTGAAATTTACATTTTAAGTTGATTCAAACTATGGGGCCAATATTAAAAAAATGTAAAATTTCGGAAACTTTTTGCTATTCTAAGAAAAACTTAATTATTTTCAGCTTCAAATATTCTGTTTTTAAGTTTCAAAACTCAAAACTTCAATTCCAAAACTTTTTTTTCCCTTTCACCTCTTTTTTTAAATTTATTTATTATTTTTTTTCATTTTCTATTCTAAAAAGTTCCAGCTCGTTGGGGCGGGGCTAACACGAAAGACCAATCAAAATCGATGAGGGTGTAACTTCAGACCCGGTGCATTCACTGACTCTGAGAACTGTGATAATTACAGTCAGAAATTGTCTGTATTATCTGTACTATCATAGTCTGAAATTGTCCCAAGACGGGTGTAAAAACAGAGTTTCATCGCGTTCAAATTGTGTGTCCAAAACACCATTTTAGCCCGTTTAAAGCGCCATCTTGTGGTGTTACATACAGACATTGACATGTGCTTATGCTTGCATAAAATGACAAAAACAATAGTTGTATCCAGTTATCTCCCGTGGTCTAATGGCTATTGCGCTTGAACTGTAACTCTTCCTCATGCAGGAAATGTGAGTTTCAGCTCCATGGTAAACGCAGCGGTTTCTTCATGTTTGCTATCTTTTTCTTTTGCTAACTTTACAGACGATACAGTTATTTTCTGACCATAATTATCACGGTTCTCAAAGACAGTGAATGCACCGGGACTGAAGTTACGGCCCCTCATTGATTTTGATTGGTCCTTCGTGTTAGCTCCGCCCCAACGTGCCACAATGGGGCCAACACTTTTGAAACTGAAATTTTCAGATTCGAAAACGAAAAAGAGTTTTAAGTGAAAATAATGTTTGAAACTGAAAAAAAAGTTTTGAAATGTTGGGTTTTGAAGCCTAAAAATTTAAACATTTGAAGCCTAAAATAATTGAGTTTATATTGGAAAAGCAAAAAGTTTCAGATATTTAAACATTTTTTTCAATGTGTTTTATTTGGGTTTCAAATAATATTGTCCCCAAATTAGCTCCATATAAAGCATGCATATACATATGCATTTTAGTTTTTTTATCCAAAAGACAAAGATTTATCAACCTCAAATCAACAGAGTTCTGGGCTTGAACTGTTGAAGCCTAGGATATTTAGAATACCATTTGACACATCTTAGATCTACTGTTCATAAACTAAACCTTCACATAGGGAATCGAAGCCAAAATGAAATGTATCAGTCAAGCTGGAGCTGTGGGCTAACCTTGGTAAAACCATTGATGTGTGATTCAGCTCGGCGCTCTCCTGGCAGGCATGTGCCGCCAATGATCCAGGAAAGCTAGCAGGAGAGAAAGAGTGTCAATCCAGCTGTGATGAACTGTCACGGAGTGCATCCATTAATCCTTTCTGTCTCTGGCGAGAGTTTGTAAAACTGCCGGGTGAAAAATGAGATGACGATTTGCGATAATCCTCAGCGCTATCAGTTTGGCTCCACACAAAAACCAGTCCATCAAGTTTCTTCTGACTGTAATTACACCTGTAATTTTGGCTTTCTAAGGTGCTGGCAGCCCTCAAACTCATTCAGTGGAGCAATGGCTTTTTAAAAAAAATCAATCTAATAAGTGCAACTTAGCCGGTACATGTACATGTCCTCTAATAAGACCAGCTAAGTAGGCATTCATCTTATTTGACTTCCTTTCTATATGAGTTTTTAATCATACTTTTTATCGTTTTATTACTTATTGTAATGTAAGATTGTACAAATGTTTTAACCCACTAAACAAATAAGCCTTCCATGTAATAAAACCATGGATATATATTATCGCTGGATGTTAACGTCACCCATAGCCTTACCTCAGGCTCTCATGAAATAAAACCAAATCCGCCACCATTTGTTTTTATTACGAGCGCCGCCATTTTGAGCCAGACTTAAGTGATTGGTCTGAGTCACTTCTTCATGGGAACTACAGTCATTAATCATGAGTCAGTTTCTTTGAAGCACGACTGGGCAATATGGAATTTTTTATATCTCAGTATAGTTTTTTTTCCCATGAGGCGATAACGATATATATCGATATAAATCAAATAACTACATTTGTCAAATTTGAACGTTCTACGGCTCAAAAAAGAAATGTGTAATCATCAGCAGGTCTTACTTATTGAACTTTTTTCTAAATTTATTTTAGGAAAATTAAATTAGTTTATAAATGGTATGAACATGTTGTCATCTAACTGTAAACTCAGATTCAAACATGCTGAGAAAAAATTGAGAGATTTAACAGAGATTTCTTAATTGTGTCTACA
>NC_050527.1:12906773-12936413 GCF_002922805.2 Oryzias melastigma
CTGAGAAAAAATTGAGATTTAACAGAGATTTCTTAATTGTTTCTACAAGTGATTATATTTTATATTAAATAATAACCAAAAACAGGCTGAAAACAAAGATTTGGACTATTGTTGCTACATATCATATGTGGAATGCCGGGGGTTATCATAGCATCTTACACAGGTTGCAGTTTTTGTGTTACACCCTCTGCTAATACAGTGGATTCAATTTTGTCATTTTATTATTTTTTTTATTTTATTATTTTATTATTTTATTATTTATTTTTATTTTTATAAATGTCTCTTTTAATTTTGTTGTATTTATCTGCCATGTCTTAAATTCTAGTCAGTGAAATATTTTCTGACAGTAAACTGGTCTGAACACATCAAGGCTTCACATGGAGCAGCACGTTAGCATTAGCATCATGCTAAAGCTACAGCGCGGTCACCATATCAACACTTTTTATTAAACTTCTGCAGCCAGTTTGTACTCCAGTTCTGACAGAATCCTCAGATGTTCCGCTGCTTTATCACCCGAAACTAAACGTTACATGGAGAAGATTAGCTGAGGTGACTGCGTTTGCGTTTGCTTACCTTGAGCGCAGACGAAGGAAGTGGAGAGGTCTAAAAAATGTAATAAAATGAGCGCTAATAAGCATAAATAATTAGATCCAAACATTTACTCACCATGTGCTCTCTAGCTTTTACTCGCCAAAGAGTAGAAAATGCTTGCAATGGGCGAGTGTCAATTTCGGACCCTTCAAAGTAAAAGTCAATGGCGATAGACTCATTCTTCTATCAAGAAAAAGTTCTATTGTGATATCTATTATCGTTGTATCATCCAGACCTTGTTTAAAGGCCACACCCCTTCCGCTGAAAACGAGTTTGAGAGAATCTGTTAATCAAACATTCGAGGTGGGGTCTGGCAGAAACCACATGCTTTTCCTGAAGCATCTGATTGGTCAGTTTAAAACTTGAATAACTCGGGATAAATGAGCTGTCCAGTGATTCTACAGTCTGTAAATAAAACCAATAAAATGTATAGAGAAGGATTAGTAGTTTTATGAACTCACAGCGAAGTATGAAAATATTCAAGTATTTCTGAGAGTATAAAGTTTAATTAAAAAGAATTATTAACCCTTTAACTTCCAAGCCAAGACAAAATCAATATATTTTTTCTGCCACTTATTTCTTTGGGAGAATAAAATAATCCGTGTTTTTGAAAATGTGTTTTCTAAATGTGTTGTACTTTTAATTCAATATTTAAAGGGATAAAGAAGAAAAACAATAAAAATTGGTTGAGTCTTGTTGCACTACTACTCCTGACACTATGTACATAAAAAGGCTGCACAATCCAGAGCTATAGTATTTTTGTTTCATATTTCTTTGCAATATTAAATCATTAAATAATGTATTTTGTTTCTTTAACAGGGCAATGCATATATAACCTGCATGCCAGGGCCTGTCAGAAGATGGAATTACCCCGTTCCGCTGTGTTTAGGTAATGTATCATCTTCTGCAGTCAAACTAAAGGGATGAACTAAACACCAGAAAACTGCTGTTGCTGCATCAAACACAAGTTTATTTTCAGTCATAGAGGTTTTTTTTTTTTATTTACATAATACCTTTTTTTGTTCAATATGTGTTGTTTTGTACACAGTTGTTTAAGACAAACACAGCAAAGCTGTGGCTTGAAAAGGACTTGTTTCAGTGCATGATAGAAAGCCATTATTTCAGTGTTCAAAATGGATAGAGCGAATGATGGTTTTGTTTCAAAGGCTTTTGGAACAGGTAGTAGGAATTTTCTGTGTTCCCTTCAGCTGAAGATCAATAAGGCTTTGCACCATCTCAATGTGCTGTTTGGTTCCTGATCCCCTCCTGATGAGGCTGCGGTCTCCCTGACATTTCCTCTGAAGTTGATAGTCACACAAATACACACCCTGAAAAGGGCAAAAGCAATTAATATGTAACACAGCAATCATGTGCAAGCTTTTCATTTTTGTTTTTGGCCCCCAAACAATATCAGAAATGCATGATTTTTGTTTATTTATTTTCCAATCTGACTTTGAGATTGAGACCCAAAAAGAACGTGGCATTTTATTTCACCCTTCTGCAGTCTGCCATCTTAAACCCCGCCCCCACAGTCAAAAGAATAGAATACACAGACCCTCCAGGATTTCGTGGCCGATATTTATGATTGTTGAGCCCTAAAACGCCTGATGTTGCATCAGCTTTTGTGAAAAGTTGCGACAAAAGTTGCATTTTTTTATATATACTTTTTTCAAAAAGCACCCAAAAAAATGTTAATATATTACATAAACTTCACATTCTCATATTCCAACTCTTTTTATTGTGACATGTGCTCTCGGAAAATACTGTATTATCACCATATACAACAGTTTTGGGCTATTATTTAACATAACGGTGAAACCCAAAATGAACTTTTATTCCTCCCTGCCCACAATATCCCAAATATTTGTGTATTGCTTTAAACATACTTCAGAATAAAATGGCATTCTGCAATGAAAAATTAAAAACTTAGAAAAAAATGGCATACTCTGATTAAGCCTCAGAGCTCCATGTTCTCCTCAGAATCTTCCTCTATCCATTTCAAAGGCATGAAAGAGAGGAAGACCAAATTGTATGCAGATGAGAGCGGAATTTTGGACTTCTACACACGTTTGCATAGACTTTTCATTGCAAGAGGCCGCTTGAATGCGTGCCGGTGTGTGAGCATCTTCAAAGTTCCAGTAAAGTTGCAGTGAAGGCGTGGAGTTGAACAAATTGTGGCTTTCGCGGTCTCTAGAACAACTCTGGCTGCTGAGAGTTAAAAGATCAATTAAGAAAACTGAGGCAAGACCATGAAGACTTTAAAATCAAAATTAAAAGGGAGCCAGTGAAGGAGTTATTTCCTGTCTTTTTCTTTTCCCGGAAAGGGTTTTAAATATTTGGTAATGTGTGGCTTTCTAGAAAACTGCAAATCTTTAGACACACCATGTGACTGAACACGTTTTCTGTTAGCCTACGCACTGACCCCGCCCCACATCACTGAAGAACAAAAGTGATGCAGCCCTAACACGCAGAAGTTTGGGGACCCCTGCTTTAATGCGCAAACGGTTGCCTGAACGCCCTAGGATCTGTACTCAACATGCTAGTGATAAAAAGCACATCAGAGAGGTTTCATGCCCTCGCAGAAGTGCCTCTCCTTCCCTCTTCTCTTTCGTTTCATTGAACAAGCAGGTCAAGCCGGGGTCCTTCTACCAGCAAAACCGTTTTTTTAACCAATTAATTTATGTCTCTGTCCTTGGCGGGCGCTCCCTGAAGACAAGATACCAACGCTCCATGTGTTCTGTGTCAGATTTGCCACTTCGGCATTGGAATCTGAACTGGAGGAACGATCCGTTTCTGGAATGTTGCGCATGTTGATGTTTTTTGTAAGACTGGGGATTCGTCACAGTGAATGCAGATGAGTGTAACCTTCACAGCAAGCTCTCTCAAGTGCAGTTAAATAAAGGAGGGAAAGGGAGAGAATGAAGCAGTTACTGCCGGTGCTGAGCAAAAGAGTATTGAGTATTGACTCCCTCGTTTTTTTTTATGATTTAAAGAACCATCACACTGCTTCACTCAGCTGTGTTTGCACGAATGCCCTTAAGGAGAATTCTTGAACCAGAGTGAAAGAGAAATGAAGCCCCAAAACCAGAAAATAGATGCATAAACAGGCACATAAAAAGCCCGGCGACTCTTCGTCTGTTCTGAACTCATTCTCAACAGCCGTGCATGCAGTGGAATTCACAAGCAGAGATTCTCTGTGATCTTTGCCCAGCCTTCATTTTCAACTTGTAGTCATTGTTTTGCTTTGTTTTCCCACTGTGCTTTTGTGTGGGGGGAGTGACATGTTCTTTCTCCTTGGTTGGTCTCTCAGCTCAGTGTGGAGGCTCTATGACAGACTTCAGGGGTGTCATTCTCAGCCCGGGCTTTCCAGGGAATTACCAGAGCAGCCTGGACTGCAGCTGGAGAGTTCAGCTCCCCGTTGGCTTCGGTTTGTAGACCCACCACCAGTCTGTTCTATCTTTTTTTTTTTTTATTCAAGCCTTTATGTCCACAGCATCAACTTCCCATGCTCAAAATCATTGTGTTGTCTTCCCTTTTCATTCATTTGTTTTAGTAATTCAATGTTAAAAATTACTCACTTTTAAAAATGTTGTGAACAACTTTGTGTCAAATAAAGCTTTTTCCGTCATTGTGTAAGAACATGTCCACAGAATAATATTTTGATAAAAGCTTTTTGTTGTTGTACGTTTTTAATTTCCTTGAACTTCACCAACCTCAGTTTTTCTGACACAACAATGGAAGACGTCGGCAAGATAACGCCAATGCTCTCCATTTCGGAGGGACTGACATTTGGCCTGTTGGTCTCATCAATTATTACCATCTGACCGAGAACATAAAAGGCTCCTGCTGCATAATCCAGCAGAGAAGTAGCTGCCAATGTTACATGCTTTAGATCAAATCGAAAAATGTAATAATGTCAGCTTTCAGTAAAAAAAGAAACATACATATATATATATATATATATATATATATTCACACCTCTGTTGTTAGCTATGGATTAGAATTGTCTGGGATCCTCGTCCTGCCAAAACAAAAACTGAAATGTGAGATTTGTCCACTGGTGCAATGCTAAGAATCATGAACTCCCATTGATTTCAATCTCCTTTTTTTTCTTTAGGGATCCATCTACAATTTCTGAACTTCTCCACAGAGCCGGTCCATGACTATTTGGAAGTGCGCAGTGGCAGCCTGGAGACGGGAACAGTGATTGATAGATTCAGTGGCCCGGTGGTGCCCAACTCTCTCTTCAGCACCACCCACGAGACCACCCTCTTCTTCCACAGCGACTATTCCCAGAACAAGCCTGGCTTCCATATTATTTATCAGGGTGAGGCCAGGAGTGTAATACTGTTGCAAATGTTTTTATTTTGAGCAAATCCTGTGGGTGATCAGAGAAGCCTGCAAACAGAACCCCCTGAGTCTGCCATACACTGTAAAAGTGAAATGTTGGATTTAGGAACAAAACCTCTGCCATTTGTTACATTTGAAATTATTAGTTTTTAGTTATTAGTTTTCATTTACTCAACTTAAAATTTTGATTTGATAGAAACTAGAGTCACTTTCATTGAGGTACATAGGAAAACTACTTTAACATGTAATTTACAAAATCACGTTACCATCTCCTCTCAAAATCAATTATAAATTTGTCTTCATTTTTTTTTTATCATGTTTTCCTTCTTTGTTTCATCAGTTTTAAGTATTCTCAATGTGGCTCTAAACATACAAATGAGGATTGTTTGGTTAGTAAAAAAAAGGTGGAATACTGGTAGAAGTCAATGTCAAACTTGTCAAGGTCAAGGCCCGAGGGCCGGATCCGGCCCTCCGGCTAATTATATCCGGCCCTCCAGATTTTTAATGAACTTTTTCTTAACGGCCTGATGTTATCTCGCGCTTATTTCTAACTTTTATAATTTTGACAAAATATCTTTTTACGGGGAGTAAAACATTGACAGTCATTTAAGGTTAAAATTGCATCATTATTAATCATTATTCATTATTAATTAGGAGCAGATGAAAAAATATTATTTGAAAAAGATCGTATTGGTTGCATAGAAAAGCTTCCTGCTCCACTCCATTCTGATGCATCCACTGGTAGACGACTAGATCCATGTACGTCTACGTTTTCCTCGTCTGACTGGCGTCTGGCTCACAAAATCCAATATTTCTTGCAATTTTTATTGCGCCAATAATTTCATCCTGGGGGTTTGAGAGACTTTAAGCTAGCAGGAGAGAGTGGATGAAGGGAAGTGGGAGCAGGCTCACCCCGGGTTCACACCGCACACGGAAGAGGCCGCTTTCATTCGGCGGCCTTGTTAATCTATGGTGTAGTTCACACCAGATGCGAAGAGCTGCAGCCGGTTCTCACTGTGCAGCAGTTTTTCAACATCTGATCTATTTTTTTGCGTAAGTTGCGAGCGATCCGCATCAACCTTGGCAGGAAGTTACGACAAGACACACAAGAAAATTCCATTAATTTTCAAAATATAACAAATTTTTTATAATAAAATACAGCGATTGACAAATGCGATCATATTTTTGCATTGAAACAAACTTTAGAGATAAATATAAGCTTTTCCACCCCTTATTCGCGGAGGTTAAGTGCCGGAGACCTCCGCAAATACGCTGAATTCGTGAATACAGAGAACCCCCCGTCTCCGTCTCACCACCCGTCCACCGCAGCTGAAGATTATGTGAACACTGCGCGCGCACACCACTTCCCGAGGCTTTCGAGTGCGATGTTACCCAGCATTACTCAGCGCCATTAGTGCTCTTCCACAACAATTTAGGGATGAAGTTCTGATAAACTACTGCCGCCCTGCTGAGACTGTCCTAGAAAAAAGCATAAATGTTATGATTTTGGCTAAAAACGGCACAATCATGATGAAAACAACACTGAGAACGCATTTAAAACAGATCAAAAAAGGATCAATGTAGGACCTTAGCTGTGATCTGGAAAACAGCAAATGATTATATAATTCCACTGTTTTAATATCACTTAAACAGCAGGTACCTCAGAAAACGTACTTTCATGATATACCTACACCTAGAGCATTATGCAGTGTTTGAATGTCTGCTTTCTCTCATCTGCTCTGCCGGGTTTGACCTTTTTCTGCAGCATATGAACTCCAAAGGTGTCCTGACCCGCGGCCCTTTCGCAGTGGTATAGTGATTGGTCAGGACTACGGTGTGGGGATGACCATTTCCTTTGAGTGCTTGCCAGGTTACACACTTCTCGGAGAAGCATCCCTCACTTGTTTGCATGGAGTAAGCAGGAACTGGAACCACCCCATACCCCGCTGCGAGGGTGAGTCTTATTAAAAAATCAATAAATAAAATAATGATTAAAAAAACACCTGTATCATGCATGCTGTACTAGAATGTCATGGAGTTGAATCATTGTATCCAAACCCTTTTTGTCCCTTTTTGATAACCTTGGTTTACATTATCAAAGAACCGTTTGTCAGCCTTGCTTTTGATGTTTCTCCGAACTCGGATGAAAAATATTTTGAAATCTTCAATAAAGCCGTGAGCGCGACAACCTCAAAAGGGTGACTAGTGTAAATGCAAACTCGACTTTTCTCTTGTCATTACAGACAGTAAACACATCCTTGAAGCTGTTCTAAAAGACGATTCTAGGTCCTTTTGTGCGCTTGAAGTCCTGTCTTTTATTTTGGCACATAAAAGTCCCTGACTCCCCATCAACAAGACACAACTTTGCCCGTTTAAACTGATGCAACCCATTAAAATAATTTATGGAGGGTTTGCAAGTCTTTCTACAAAGTTAAAAATGCCAGAGCGTCATAAATTTAACATTGTCTCAGTAGATAAGACTTTTTTCTTTTGTTTTTCAGTAAAGTTAAGGTGCACCAAATAACCATGTTGTAAAGTTCTTAAATGTTAAAACCTGATAAATAGTTTATTCTGTTTATTTAGCTGTTTTATTGTCTTTGAGGAGTTTGTAACTTCTGTTTTCATCTAGAGTACGGTAACTCTCAGATTATATTCAGGTGTTAACACAAACAAAGGCTCTGACAGATTTAGCATCAAAAATACTCGTTTTCACCGATCATTTTCAACATGGCATCCAACAGTACCTCCAGAGATAAACTAACACACTCTTATGGTATGTTTTATCAACTGTATGTGACATAAAAGCCATAAACGCTACTTTTATGACAGAAGGTAAGAGTGGATTTGTATTTATTTCCATTACTGAACTGTTTTTTCTTACTCCCTCCAGCTCTTTGTGGTGGAAACATAACATCCATGAATGGCACGATTTACTCTCCCGGACACCCTGCTGAGTATCCACACTTCCAGGACTGCATGTGGACAGTCAGAGTGCCTCCAGGATACGGCATCTACATAAACTTCTCTGTTATAAATACAGAGCCCATCTATGACTTCATCACAGTGTGGTAAGCTTCTATTTATTCATGTTTCTTACCTTTAAGCCTGTTTTGGTGCAGTTAATTATCAGTCATCCTCTGGTTGCACATATCCCGTCTTTTCTGAGCTATATTTAGAATATTTCAGGTCTTTCTGATTAACAAAAAACATGTTTATCACTGATTTTGATCAAATTGATTAGAATCGATTTAAGCTTAACAGATCAATAATCGATTTATAAATATAGAAATGGATTTAACATGTAATGTGAAAGTCTGCTAGCTTGATGCTAATGTTTAATGGAATTTCCCATAGGATGGCTAATGCTAATGCTCGGTCAACCTAAACATACATTGCTGAATAAATGAACGTTTTTATAAACTCACAGGCATTAATTTTTATAATTCTTTGAACAAAATACTTTTTTAAAGTAATCATTTGTGGTCTAAAACATTTTTTTTTTCTTCATACTGTCTTCTTCTTCTGGAATAAGGTGTAATGCTATAGCGTGATTGCCACCTAGTGGCCAAACTGAAACGCCCTCCAGGAGAAGCAGAACAATGTTCACAATGTTAATGATCTGAACATTTTTGGTAGAAATTCTCCTTTTAAGAAAACCATGTAAAACTGTATGTTATTAACAATCTCATCAGATTAATATAAATATATTCAAACATATATAGATTATTAATGTATTTCTAAACAAATGTGTATAAATGTGTACACTCAAAACTGAATTGAATTAAATAATCAAAAGAATCGAAAAAAAAATCAGAATCTGATCGATCCAGGCTCTTCTGAATCAAATCAAATATTTTCTGAAAAATATAATGGATACGCAGCCGTAATGCTTTGTCGCAAATGTATTTCTGATTTTTTTAACAGTTTGAAAAAAGAATTTAAATTGCAAGCTACGTTCACAATGAACACACGATGCACGTTCAATAATAAAAGAGCATTCTCGAACGGGCTTTTTTAAACACGCATTTAGCCAATGATGTTCAAAGTATACGAGCTGGGAGGGGCTTCTTCCTTTTTTTTTGTTACTATTTACTAGCACATGTCCGCCACCTACAGTTGGAAGAGGCTTGGTGCAAAATACGGAAGTCTAAAACACACATTTAAGCACTTTGACATGGATTTTACATGGGAAGAGTTTGCTTGAATGCACGTTGCCAAGGGTGATGCAAATTTACAGTGGCTTTGGAGTTTTGTTTTCCCATCCTTAGAGCTAGAAATATGTTTATTTATTGTTTATTTCATAATAGCTTGTAAAACATGACCTTAGTAAAACCTTCAGAATCTGCCTGCAAAAAATTGTGCAAATATGCAGGCATAGAACTACCTGATATATAATTAAGATAGCTGTAGATTTTTGTTTTTCTTTTTTTTTAATGATAGCTTTAAAAAATTATGTTTTTCTATAAATCATATTTACCTGAAAAGCCTGATAAATAGTCTTTCAAATGTTCCACATTCTGAGAGGAACATGCATTTGTTGAATTAGCAGGAGAGCTAAGTTTTCTGGTTGCCACCCAAGAAAAATGTACCAAAGCCCAAAAAACTCTCTAAGAACTGGGATCTGTGGTGTTCTCGCCTCTATCCTCCTGTATGTTTGTATCCAAAGGTTGTTCCTAGATATGGCGCCGAGTGAATTCACTGAGTGGTAGATCTTAATTCCAAAAGCAGCCTTTCATCCTAACACATTTTTCTCATGTGACAGCCTCACAAGTTGTGCATACCTCCTTTATTCTCTGTCATCTCTGGAGCTCTGAAAGATCAGAGGAAGGTAAAGAGCCTCAGCTTCCAATAGTTTTCACAAAGAATTACTGGAAATATTGAGCAAGCCTTCTGTTCTGCTGAAAGACAAACTAAGAAGATGCACAGAAGGGATTTTGCAGTTGACAAAGTGATGTGCTGTACACATCAGGCATGTGATGCACGTTCAAGAACCTGCTGAACACGCTTTTAGTATACGGTGTTCACACTGGACTGTAGTGCATGTACTCCCAGTTGGAGGAGGCTTGGTGCAACATGTCGAAGTGGTACAAGTCTCGCTTTTTCTTTGACAACCGTACTCCAGTTTATAACAGACAAGCTGTCATATGATTCCGGCTGGGAAAAAAACACAAATATTGATTGATTTTTAAATGGTTGGTACTTCCGTGTTTTGAAAAGGATGCTACTCACACATCACTACCAAATCCAAGTCTCTGATTGGTCACAGTTAAGGGTTTTTGCAATTTAGCTCAAGATGTTCAATTAGTTGATCTTCCAGTGCGCATCAATGAACACTTGTTTTGTATGCAGAGCCCATGGCCGGACTTAAAAACTTACGTAGCAACGTGTGAACACGAGAGTTCTGGACTCGGAAGACCAGAATTCAGGTTGACGTGTGTTTACATAGACTCATTGGAAGTGGCCCCATGTGAAGCATTAAAGATCCCCTATAATTTTTTTTTTATTTAAAAAAAATGTTCCCAGAAGTGTTTTAATTATGATTATGACATTTTAAACCAAAATCCTACAACCTAAATATCCTAAAAAGCCATTTTTCACTTTTGATATGAAGCCTCTCTTTCCAAAATCTCCCCCCCGACCTCCCTGTCTGATGATCATAGCTCTGTGTCTCGGTGTCTCGCTAGCATTAATCGTCACCGCTGCTACTTAAAAAGGTCAAGGAATATTGGTAATGTCCAGCTACATGGTTTTGATCAGGATGTCAGCTGGGACGAGGACATGAAGAGCTTCATGGACAGAACTTCCTCCAAAATCCTGATTCCAGTTCACCAAAGACTCTTTTAGCTAATTCTCCAATGTTTATTGACTGTGATCAATACATTCAATCATTGGTTTCTCAGAGTTCTTGATAAAATAATGAAAGCTAACATCAAAATGCTCTTTCATTGATTTACAATCCTTTCCAACTGCGGTCAAATGAGCCGCCGTTCACATTTTGTGGTCACATCAAGAAGCTCCCAGAGATTTTCCAGTGTTCTCAGTCCTGCTACTGTAAGTATTGGATGAAACTCACACAAAAAATCCAGTGATGCTGATTTGACCACAGAAATGTGAACGGCAGCTCATTTGACTGCAGTCAATGTGAAGATACCATCTTCTCTTCTCCAGAACCTGAACTAGACACGCTAGGAACAGATGAGGGTTTAGTGCATGTGCAGCAGAGCAGTTCAACAGAGTCTGTCTGCAACTTATTTGATTGACAGCAATTCAAAAGGAGAAATACTCAAAAACGAAATGATTTCTTATTATATTTGTTCTTTTTTCAAAAGAAAAATGCCACACATACATGTTAAAAACTAAAAAAAACATGATTTTCATCGGAGGAGACTTTAAGGCCATGGAGTCGAATGAGACCCATTTCAGGTATACCATCGGTTATTCAACCTTTTTTGACCCTTGGCTTGACATTTTGCTTTTTTTCCTTCTCTGAAAAGTTATTTCACCCATGAAGGAAATAAACTGTGGCACTGGAAGTGGTTAACTGAGATAAAAAAAAAAAAAGTGGAAGAAAATGTGAGATGCTCTGCATCCCGTCCTCTCCAGCTCACCAAATTTATGGTAGCAATTTGACTCCAGAGTCCCCAGTGAACATTACATAAAATGACATAAATCTGTATCAGCATGAAAGCCTAAAGTCTGAGTCACTTGAGATGCTCGTATGCAAAAAGTTCTGCTGATAACAGACAGTTGCAGACGCAGTAAACAACACTACCTGCCGTCTGTCATTCCAGCAGCTGCCTTCTAGTCAGCTTGTCCTGCTTTCTTTACCTTCCTGTAGCCTCTCTGTTGAGCCTCAGGCAGTCACGGAGCTGTCCTCGTGGGTGACAAAAGAAGGGAAATGCCTTCCAGAATCCGGCACTGCCATTTATACTATGGGTAGAGGGAGCTACGGGCAGCTCTGATTTTAAATGAAATGGCGCATAAACAATCTGTCCCCTGATGGCAACATTTCATTTCCTCGCCTGACTGCCGCCTCCTATTCTGCTGATCACTCTAAAATGAAACTGACGTGAGCTTTTATTTATTTATTTATTTATTTTCCTTTAGTCTATAAGATATTAAAGGTGCACATACATACAAGAAAGGCGTTTAGTGTAAATCATTCCCCTGAATAGGCTTGGAGAAGTGCCAGTAATGAAGCACTGCATTTATGAATAAAAGAAAAGCACTTTTTTTTTTTCTTATTAAAATGCATATTTCAGCTCTCAAAGTAAATTGTATTTTGTCTCCAACTTATACACTCTTAAAAGGTTTGGAAAGTTTCTCATTTACAGAGTTTTTTTTTTTATCCAGCGCCTGTCTCACAAATGGATTTACTGCTAATAGCAAAGTCTTTTATTACCACACAGCAATCTGTCTATCCAGCTATTTGTAGGGAGAAACGGGAAATCTTTTAGGTTAATGTTGGCCCCTGCTGGAATACTAATACGAGTAACAATTCTAAATTATTTCCATACATTTATTTATTTATTTTTTGTTCTATTTCAATTAGAATGTACTGTACATACGATCTACTTAAAGAACAGGAGTAGGATGAAGACCAAGTCTTATAAATCCCATTCCTATTATTCCATAAGATATGAATAGATGACTAAATTCAATAAAAACAAAAAAATAGTAAATCCATAATAGTAACAATAATGCAACTTTGAATACTATACATTGTGCTGCATACAAGTCAATCATTTTGTTTTTACATTTAAACTTAAAACAAACAACACTTAAAGACTTTTTCTGGTCAATATGTATGTATCCCCATTTATTTTTAACTTGAACACAATCATAATAAGGAGTCATATGCATCATTTTTGTTGTTGTTGTTTTTGCTAAATTGTTAAAGGTTTGATTCATAAGAATTACCCCAGATGTCCAAACTATATGAAAAATACAATAAAATCAAGGAGAAATACAAAATATACTTAGCTTGGTAATTTAACAAATATTTAATTTAGTTAAAAATTGCAAGATTTTTCCTTATTCTTTTTTAATATGTAAGCAATATGTTGATTACATATTACATTTCCATCAACACTAATCCCCCAAAATCTAAATTCATTAACTCTTTCTACATTAACACCATTCCACTTCAATTTAATGTAAAATTTGAAGTGGATTGTTTGTTACTGAACAATATAAACTTTGTTTTGTTTAAATTGAGAGGTTGTTTCTATTATTCGAATAATTTATTTTTCGATAGTAGAAACTAATATATCCAAGTTTTTCCCAGAACAAAAAAAAAAAAGGTGTAATTTGCGAGCAGAGCAAGTTTATGTATAAAATAAAAAATGCTGGCCCCAGTACTGAGCCTTGTGGAATACCACAATGTATTTTTTTGGTGTTTCCTGTATATTCCATATACTGCTGACGAGTAACTAATAACACATTGTAATGAAATATCTCTAATTCCATAAGATTGGAGCTTGGCAAGCAAAATGTTGTGGTCAATTGTGCTGAAGACACAATTGAGAAGATTTGTATTGACTAATTCTGTAGTAATATCTTCAGTAATGCTAAGGTTGTTGAACAATGATCTCAGAAGCCATACTGATTGTCATTTAAAAAGGAATATTTTTCCAAGAAATTATCAAACTTTTCAGCAAATTTAGAATAAGGAAATAGGTCTGGAAATATTAATGTCTCATAAATTCTCTTTTATTTTGGTAGATCCCTTAAAAAAAATGTGATCACTGTCAATTTCTAAAATCCATGCTGACCCATACTGTCTTGATGCCTCAGGCAAAATCTCTTCCTACTCACTTCCTTTTTGCTACACATGGGAGATCTCAAGGTCCACCAGGCCACGAGGCACGTATAAAATTGCTCTGGGTTTTTCCCAGCCAGACTTGCCTGATGTAGCTCTTCAGGGTGCCCCCCCCCCCAGATGCTCCCTAATTAGATGTCTGTGTTGCCTCATCTAGCCCTTCTCACAGGGAAAGCTGCAGTAAAGTCCAGGTCTATTTTAACTTTTGTGTTTTCATGAATTGAAAATTTCCCCCTCAGGTTTAGCTCCATTTTTAACTTGGCATTTCACTACTTGCCATTAGTCAGTTTCACAGATATTTGTAACCTCATTTGGGAGCAAAGGCTCCTTCATTCTTCCACTTGGGGCTGCGGTGCGATATGTCAGAGGTGGATTCGACTGACAATATTCACAGCTGACGTCATCCCTCTAACCTTTTCTGTGGCTGCTTGTTTTGTCAGTCTGTTGAAAGAACAGTGACACAGACAGAAATGATGGAAACATTGTCACGTACAGTAGTCGTCTGATTTGAATCCGGCTTAAGTTTGTTTTCACTCTTCTACATTTGCATGTTGTTATGCATCCTGAAGAATAATTTCTTCAACTTTGTGCTTCTAAATGGAAATTACTGGAAAGAAATCGTCAGATTGACGTGTTTTAATCTCTTATTTGTAGAGGACTATTTTTTTATGACATTTAAAAGTAAAAAAAAATAAATACTCCTTGTTTTTTTACATATATCCATTCATCTTCAGAACCACTTAATCCCTTTTATTGGACTATGGGAGGACGCAGGAGAAACTCCCCACCCAATGAGTGAGGGCATTAACACAGAAAGGTCCACACTGGGATTTGAACCAAGCTCTCTCTCTGTAAGGTGAAAGTGCTAACCACTACACCACTGTGCCGCCTTTTTGTTCATTGACAAGTGATCACAAAGTTCTACATTCCAAGAAGTAGCAAACATTTCTATTTGAAATGTACCTGGTTTTAAAGGTGTCAGAAACTTGAATTAAAACAACAATCCAACATATTTATTTGTGTTTAGATTTTTAAGTATTTATATAATCAAAAGAAAGTGATGGTAAAAGGTTGTCAGAGTGGATTTCTGAAAGCAAATTTTATCATCTTCTGCTGCACAACAGTGTCTAATTGTTCTACAGAGACAAAGTTCTTAAAGCATAGACTTAAATTTACATGTATAGAATGAGGAAAAAATGTTCTCATAAGAATGACTAAAAATTGAATGACGTTCAGCCCAATAACACATATAATGTGTCAATTGCAAGCATTTTTTTTTTGTTTTTATGTACTTAATTGTAGTTTATTTTGATCATAGAGACAAAAACCTGTTGTAAAAACTAAGTGAAAATGTTTTCATTTTAGAAAAACAACATGAAAAAATGAGAACATTGTTTAAGTACAAATTGGCAAATTTTCAAAAATCTTCCAAAAATCTAAAACTAGCACTTATTCTTATAACATAAATGTATTTTTTTGTTTCCAAAATAACATAAATCAATGCCACTCCAACTTGTTAACATTTAATTAACTTTAAATGAAGAATGACAGAGAAATTTGAGCTTTTTTGAGTCTTAAATACAGTTTTTCTTTCGTCAAGAGTATGGAGAAAGATTATTTTCTCACTTTTTATTAATAATGTCCTTATTTCTAAATCTAGTGTTTTTACTTTGTGAATTTTTTATGTCAAAAACTGTTTATATACGTCTTTATATCATGATAAAATGCAACCGTGTTTTTATGTTTAACAGAAATCATAAGCAGTGCCTCTTTTGAAAGACTAAACCAAATTCCTTGTAGACTTTTTTAATAACAGAAGAACTGTTACATCCGTTTTCTCTCTCCTGCACACAATAAAAAGAAAGATGACTCATATTTTAGAGTTGACCATGAAATTCTGAGGAGACTACCCATTCAAAAATTGGCACAGCTTCATTTAGAATTTTATATTAGTTCTTAATTAATACAGTTCTATCACTGATAATGATTCAATATACTGCAAATCAAAATTTGTTCATTTTCTTTTTCATTTGTAATGCTTTTTTTTTTTTTAAGATTTCTCTCAATTATTTCATCTCTTTTTTTTACTAGCACTTCATTAAAGTGCAATATAGCCAGAGGGGGAAAGTTGAAATGTTATTGCTCTTCGTCAGCAAATAATTCCAAACTTTTGCTTTGACGATTTTGATCAATAAAAAAATAAAAAAATTCCCTTTAGATTTTTTTCAGGAATGACTGCTGAGTCTGAAAGACCTCCAAGCAATAAGCAGGAATGCACTTTGATCTTAGCAAGCTGTTTATTCATTCGCTTGTTTCTTTTCATCCACCCCCCCCCGCCCCGCCTACCTGCATCCGCGTACCAGGGATGGACCGGATCAATCCTCTCCTCAGATCGGTCAGTTCAGCGGCAGCTCGGTACAGGAAGGCGTGTCCACCACCGCTAATCAAGTTCTCATCAAGTTCCACAGTGACTTCAGCACCAGCGGCTTCTTTGAGCTTCATTATTATGGTAACACTTACGTCTTTGAAGCAGTATGAAAGCAGAAGTTACTGTGAGCATCACCAGATCAAACCCAGTTTTCAAAATTGTGATTCCATTTTTGGCCACTTATTGTTTCCATGTGATTGCATAATAATAAATGATGAATGGCTCCTTATGCTAGCTTTATGATTGAGCTGGTAAAACACCCTTCAAAGGGACGTTGATTAATAATAAAGCGCTTCCTGTCTCCGCTAAATTAGTGATCGTTTTTGACGATCATCAAAGGTGATGGGTCGACAGTTCACGGTTCTACTGTGTTGTGAGGAAACAAAGAACGATGCAACTGAATACGAAATGCGCATACGCTGTTTATGTGTGCGTCTTGAATGCACGTTTGAGCTGTGTTGAGTGTGTCTCCTCTCCCCAACAGCTTACCAGCTGAGAACGTGTCAGCCACCACCGCCCGTCGCCAACGCCACCATCCTAACTGATGGTGACGAGTTTGAAATAGGTTTGTCTCATTTTATTTTGCTTGCTTTCAGGTCTGAAACTGTGTCTTCTAGTAAACTTTCTTGCAAAACCATTCTCAAAGAAGTAAATAAAATCTATTATTGCTCTCTCATAGACCATTTCCACGGTGACGTCAGACAAAATGGCGACAGGGCCAAAAATGCGAATAGTTACTTCCAGTGTTCGGATTTAGAACGGCAAAGCTGACAGCTGAATTCTGTTTGACACAATTTTACGTAAATAATAAAAGGTAACCTTACCAATTTCAACAGAAAAATGTACAATATTTATTTTATAAAAGTCCTGCCGAACTGTATTTTCACTTCCTGTCTTAGATCATTCACAAATGAAAATACAAATTTAATTAATCCTTAAATAATTGAGGTTTTATTGAAAATATAAACCTTTCATTTGAACAGATAATATTCTAACATTTTTTATTTTGGCTGATGTTATATCCACGTATTTTAAGTGCGATCAAACACAAAAGCCGATAAAAATTAATTTAATACCTTTGGCAAAGACACACATCGCTGCATTGCCCCCACACATTTTAATGGCCTCTCAGGGTAAATTTACTTGTTGTTTTACAAGGTATTTTAGGGAATAATTGTAAAAAATGTGACTCAGCAAAAATGTTGAGAGCAAATATCGAGCCACATATTTTCAGTTTTCAAAATAAGGAAAAAAAATTCTCTTTGGGCGAATGTATTTTATAAAATCACGTGCAAAAAGTCACTTTCATATTTTTGGCAACAGTTTCAATTAATTTTATCAGTTTTGAACAAAATCCAAAGCAAAGGTTAGCAACGCTAGAACCACAGCTGATCACTAGCTCGGTGACCGCAGTAAAAAACATTACAACAGTAATACGTTTTATTTTACTGTCAGACACGCTGGAATTGTCTGACTTTTGCTCTGTTTACAATGATTATGTGAGCACAGAAATTTAGGCAATTTTTGACTGTTGAGAAAAGGTCTTCTGCAGCTCCACGTCTCATAGACAAAGCTAATGCTAGTGCTAGCATTAGCACAGATTAAAAGAATAAAATCTTAATTACCTTCATATTCAAACAAGCAGCATTCAGTGAAGTACTCGTAACCTTCGTCTAACTTTAACCGTGTTGTCAGAGAGAAATAATCCACAACTCGTTTAATATCCATAGGAATTTGGTGCTTTCTGTAGACAGGATTACTAACATTTGTATTTTGATTTGTGAACAATCGAAGAGGAGAATAATACCAGGTAGGACATTATTAAAATAAATATTGTACATATTTCGGTTAAAATTGATTAGGTTACCTTGTACGTAAAATTGCTTTCTAAACCATATAAAACAGAAGTGACTCTGCTCATGAGCGCCGATGTGTGACGTCACGTGAAAAGGGTTTATTCCCTAGCATACATATTTATATAACCCTTCCTCTTCTGACCTTCCTGACCCAACCCTCTTCTATTTTCTGTATTTTTTTTTCCTCTGCACATCTTTAAAGTGTTCCCATCTTTTCATGCTTCATTCATTAAAATATTAGTTTGAAGGCAAGGCTAATTAGGTGTACTTATAAGCTGTTTGTATTTTCAGTGCTCAAAAGTAATTAGCAAAGTGAAGTGGAAGTCATGTGGTTAGAGGCTGCCTTACTTTGTGCCTGTAAATGTGTGTGTGTGATTCTGACATGTGTGTGTGCAAGTTTATGACTGTGTAATTTAATGAAGTGCCTTCAGCACTAAAGGATGTCAATCTTCATTAGAAAATGTGTAGCTGATTACGGCTTGGAGTGAGGAGTCTTGCTGACTTAGTTTGATGGAGATTTGTGTTTTTATAGGATGGATATCTTGTGTGTGTCATTGTGTAACTGTGAATGGAAAATGACTTCACAGGGGACATTATTCGATACTCGTGCCAGCCGGGCTTTACCTTGGTGGGCAGCGAGATTCTGACCTGTCGACTTGGCGAGAGGCTGCAGATGGACGGACCCCCACCTGTCTGTCAAGGTTGGTCCGGTTCTTTGAGTTCACGGCTCCGCCAGCGAGCTGCTTTCAGAACGCTTTCTGTTTTTGCATGTGTCGGCCTTTTTCCTCTTCTTTTCTCGTGTGCGTACCCTTGGGTTTATGTGTATGCGTAATCAGGTTATGAGTGCGCTTGACACCCCTCTGCCAAGGTTGGTTGCAGACAGCGGCACTCACAGTTGATGCATCATTTAACTGACAGACTGCTAGCAGGCCCCCCTTCAGCAGTCTCCCAGTGGCAAACAGCATCTCTATTCTAATTCATCATGATTCACACGTTTAGAATACAACTGACCCCAGATCATTCACCTCTTGGAGGCAATATTTAACTGCTGTGAATCAGTTTGAGACCAATTATGGATCAGCAGGTCTTTATCTCTCTCTTTTTTTTTTTTTTGCAACACTGCAGCAGCAATTCTACCTTTTTTCTTGTTTCTGTATCTTCTGTAGATATTTTGGGAGAAAATGGTTGAAGCTTCCACACAGTAGTACATCATAAAGGAGATGATTGATGACAAATCTTTAAATACAAGGACAAAAGAGGGATATGCATTTTTGACAAGACACAACAGCACAAAAAAAAATAATAATCTCTGTGGATAAAGAACCCTGAAAAAAGTCTTCAATTGATGAGCATTTCTGTCTTTGTATGTATGCATCATACTGTCATTACACAGACTGTTTAAGGACAATCTTGATCAAATCCTAGTATGGGTGTCTTTTTATTCACACTTAAAGAAAATTATTCTTAAAATGTTAAAGTAGTAAGCTATATTTATCTGACTTCTATTCAATATTTTCTGGAGTAAAAGTCACAGGAGCCAAAAAAGCATAAACAAAGAAGATAACAAACATGTATAAGTCACTCCAGACTTTTTCTCCCAGAAGTCACTCTTTTGGGAGACAAGTGCAATGCTTCTGAACAAAATGCTGCACTAACACCACACGTGATTCACGTGTTAAATGTGTGTCTGCGGCGGTGTGAAACACGAGAAAAGTTGTATGTGGATTTTTCTTAAGGGATAAGTGAAAGTATGGAATAACAGACGGAAACAACGTTTCACTGGTGTTATCGTTATGTTAATAAAGTTGTATTGTGCTCAAGTATACCGTTAGGACAACTGGTTGTTAGTGGAAAAATAACAAATATATGAGCTTAAATTATTTTTATAAGTATATAGCCAAACTCCTTCAAAATATGGTACACAGGAAGCACGTCTTTGTCTATGTCAATTGCAAAAGAAAACAGCATAAACAAGAAATTCAGTGTCCAAAAATTCCAAAACAGTTCTATTTGTTTGTTTTCTTTGTGCTGGTAGGAAACACCTCATACAGTGAACTCTTTCCAACTTTCTTTGCAGAGCTTTGGCACAAACACCACCTCATATGAGCTCCAGTACATCTCAACAGCGCCCTGTCAAATACAAATGGGCTGGGGATGTTTGTTAGAGTTGAACACAACAAGGTTTTCAATCACGAAGATCTTTAACAACCGTTCTCTCTGACATCATATAAAGCTGTGTCATAAAATACCAAAACAACAAGTCAGCCATAAAAAAAGCAAAGCCTACACGTCCTGTTTGAGAGAAAGTTATATTAAAGGTTGCACTTTTTAAAAGTCATATTAAAATGTGCACATAAAACAGCAAAATGCACATTTAAATAAGTACTGCGAGTGATAGACATTCTTCAGGTGAGTTAATGTGTCAGATGACTTATCATCTTGTTCAAACTGCTCCTTAAAACCTGCCTTGAGCATCACGTTGGTAAAGTAAGGGCAATTTTAGAAGTGGTAATCGGTTGCTTGACATTTTCATGGATCGCCTCATTTTCACAGTGAGGAATTCATTACGTTTTCTTGTGTCGGATATTTTATGTCCTTGTGCACGTCTTGCATAAAACTAATTGCTCTCCTTGGGACATGTAAAGTTGAACTTAATTTGCGTTGAGCTGCTCGGCACATCCGAGTCGCTGCAACAGTAAGCTGGTAGCAGCGCCGTTTCCCGTCAGCAGCTTGCTAGCTGAGCAGGAAAGAGAATTTCCCTGCTTGATTCTGCTTTTGTTTGCTGATGACCTCTCAGTTAATTATCATCGCATGCCTTAAGGATAGCGCAGGCGTTTCCTAGAACAGCAAAATAAGCTCATTCCCAAACATCCTCTCTACCACATGCCGAACCCTTCATGAAATTATATTAGGAAAGTAAAAAAAGCAGCTTTGATCAGGAGTGGAGTCATAATTGAGTTGACTGTCGCAGAGTCATCCGCCACATTGAGGATAAGTGTTCACCTCTGAATGTTGATGCATTGCTGGTGAATAAATGTGTTGCTGCTGCAATTCTAATGCTGGGAAAAAAATAGGATGAATATTTTCCTCTTGTAAAATACTGGTTTTCACTAAATGCTTATTTTTTAGGAATGGTATGCAAATGCTGCTACTGGCAATATGAATTGGGGAGATAAGACATTTTTTTGTTGTTTTAAAAAGATGTTTTATCTTCAAGAAATGTGTTGTAATAGTTGTGTTTTACCTTTAAAACTGTCCAAATAAGTGCTAATAATAATAATAATAATATGAAGTTTTATTCAATAAAATAATTAATAATATTAATTTTAATATGCATATTTTTATATATTACATTTTCTGATAATTTTATTGATGTGCCTCTACAGTAGTAACCTGGTAGTAGTTAGAGTATAATTATTAGGGGTGTAAGGGAAAGTTGATTTGCCAATATATCACAAAATTTTGTTTGGCAATACTCATGTTGATTCAAAGTAAGTTATGAGTAAATGATATTTAATAAATTTTGTACAAACGCTGTCCACCTGCAGCAGGGGTCTTCAAACTTTAACACTTAAAGACCCATTTGGTCCAGGTTTTTAATGGGCTAAAACTCACCCCAAAGTTAGAAAAATACATTTTATGTACGTTTTTGGTGTCCATTAAGCTATTCCTGGCTGAAGAAAAGTAAAATAATTGTAATTTTTTTAAAGTAAGGATTCCTTAATTAGCATTTCTTTAATTTAGATGAGTTAAATTTATAAACTGATATCTGAGGTGCACATAGATGATAAACTATGTAGGTTTTTACATCCCTGTTGACCTGAAGTCGTCTTGTTTGCTCAAGTTAAGTAAGCTTCTGTCAAACGTAAGAAAAAAAAGTCACATTTTGAGAGATGATAGTTTCTTTTTATATTTTTGCTTTTGTTCATGAAAAAAATAGACATAATTCATATTTACTATTAAAAAAAGAAGGTAATTGTCATGATTCTGTGTTCTGGTTTTGTTATGTTCTGTTTTCCCGTCAGTCTCACCATGTTCAGGTTTAATCATCCACAGCTGTCTTCATTTAGTTAATTGTCCACAACCTATATAAGTGTCTGGTTTTCAGTTTCTCATTGTCAGGTCATCTGTTCTGTTATGTCACGTCACTGGTTTGTGTTCTCCTGGTTTTGTTATGTTTGAGTTTATTAAGTAAATGTTTTAGTTTCTGCCACCATGTCCTGTCTCCTGCGTTTGGGTCCTCCACCACCAATCCTTGACAGTAATGAATGCAAATCCAAATTTCTAGAAGGCTAAAATAAGACTATGCGGCTCCTTCTAGGTTTTGATCAGTAGAGAACAATCCCAAATGGCTCTTTTACTGTTGGAGGTTGCCGACCCCTGCCCTAACCCGACACCGGACCAGATGCAGTACTGGGCGCGGCACTGGCTGAGAACCAGTACCGGGTCAAGGTTAGGGTCTTGGTACTGGGTTAGGGTATTGGGCTGGATGCGTCCCGAGGACCAGTGGACATTTTGTACTACGTCTCAAAGGTTGTCAATATGTGACGAGTTGGGGATGAGAATGGTTGAAATATGCATTTCTGTGTGGTCATTACACTTTTAATACTCTCAATTTGAGACAGTCGAAGCCCTTCACAAAGTCATTTCTTCTCCTCTCATGCTTGCAAAGTCTTTGAAAGTCAAAGCAGCAAAGAATTTCAAGCATTTTCTGCTCCTCATGATTCTGGTTTTTAATCACTGCATGAAAAGAAACATTCAAAGAAGTTGCAACTGTGCTGACTGCATACACTTGTGTTTGTTGCTTGGCAACATTAGTTTATGATGTTTATGATCAGCTGAGGATTTTTTTTCCTTTTTCTTAGAATCTTGGGGGTGATTTTCTGCTGCTATCTTTAAGACCAGAGCTTAAAGTTGTGGTATAAATTGCTCACAAGTTTCTCTAGATTACAGTACTACATACTGTATCCCTTTTCTTTCCTTTGATATATATCAAATTGTTTCTTCTGACCTTTTTATCTGGTCCAGTTGTTCACATTAACCTTTTGTTTAGGTACACATCATGTTTCTTCACTAGTGATCTTGAAAATACATTTCTGCCACCAACAGCAAAAGAAAAGAAGGAAACCGGGTTGTCATTACTGCAAAAGCAT
This sequence comes from Oryzias melastigma, assembly GCF_002922805.2. Taxonomy (NCBI): domain Eukaryota; kingdom Metazoa; phylum Chordata; class Actinopteri; order Beloniformes; family Adrianichthyidae; genus Oryzias; species Oryzias melastigma. Next base: position 12,929,973 of record NC_050527.1, read on the forward strand.
CAGCACACACACAAACACACTGACGACAGCAGACTCACCAGCTCGTGCAAAGGTGCAACTATCATTTGTGCTGAATTGTAATTTTAGCCAGTTATTATTTTCATGTGTAATCTTCTGCAGTGTAGCTTGTCTTGAAGTTTCTTCTCCCTTTTGTCTGTCTGACTATTTTTCTCTAGTCTTCTCTCTAGTGGCCACCCACTTCTTCTTCTTATCTTCTTATCAATTTCTTCCCCCTCTTGTTACGGCTTTGTCTTCTTTAACAACTTCTTCTTTTCTGTATTCTCAGTGCAATGTCCAGCCCACGAAGTGCGTTTTGACTCAACGGGGGTCATCTTGAGTCCGGGCTACCCAGAGAACTACCCCAACCTTCAAATGTGCTCCTGGCTGATTAATGTAGAGAAGGGCTACAATGTCACTCTACATTTTGAACTCTTTCAGACAGAAAAAGAGTTTGACATCTTGGAAATATTTGATGGTGAGAGAGTTCAGACGAGATGACTCTCATGAGAAATTATTTCCTCAGATAAATCTTATATAAATTGTTCTCTTCGAAACTCTTTTTCAGGCCCCAACATCTACAGTCAGAGCCTTTCCACGCTCAGTGGTGACATAGAAACGCCATTCAGTCTGACCACGACAGGCAACCAGCTGTTGTTGCGCTGGTCCTCTGACCATGGGACGAACCGTCGCGGCTTCCACATCAGATATGTGGGTGAGTATCAAAGTATGTATCCAGTTTATAATCATTTTCTCTTTATATTCATAATAATTTTGTTTATGTTTTAACTCTTGTAAGGCGATAAAACTCATGGGTCTTTAATATTTTGAGCTATTCAATTATATTATCAATATATAAAAATATTTATTGTCATTAAAGCTGAGTAAAAAAATCGGCATAATTATAATGAAATTATTGGCACGATTGCTGTTTCTGTGCTGCATAAAGTAATTGTCTACAACACTATAAAAGGATCTGCTCATATATATTTGAAGTGGAAAAAGCTCTTGTAATTGCATTTTGCAGATACTATGTTGTCCTTCAGTGAACCCCTACACTAAAATTTTAAAAATATTTTCTCAATTTCTCAGCCACAAGTAGCTTGCACTTTATGGTTGTAAAATACCCCATGATTTTTATCACAATCCACCGTGATTGCAGCTGAATTTTTAATGCCAAACTTTAAATGTGTTTTTGTTTGAAAAACTGGAACCCAGAGGGAGATGTTTTACTGTGCAAAAAGCATGAGACGAGCAGAATGTCACTTGTAGGTTTGCATGCTATTTTGCACCCCTTAGTTTCAGTAGCTTTAAATTCTTAATTGGCTCTTTAATAAAGCAAGCAGTGCTAAGCATGAAGAGCGCAGACCCTCTTCCATTAGAAATGCATCAATTATAATGCAAAAGAAGCAAAGAAGACATGATTTTTTTATGCTGTCTCCATTATATTTAATACACTAGTGATTCTGTGAAAGCTAGTCAGTATGATTAATTTTGTAAAGAGGATCCCTTCATGACTTGTTTGACTTTAACCGAAATTGAGTTATACTCCAGTTCATGTTTTCCTCTCAAATCCGTGCCATCTCCGAGTCAGGCTGATTTGCGGGAATGCTTGACAGCTATTGGAATGCACACAGCCCTCCCTGGGTTTTCTGTCCCACTGGCCATCCCCGAGTCATATTCTCAAAATCAAATGTGCCTTTTTTTAGTTTGAAGGGCTGTAAAACGAAGGAAAGCAAATAAGTGTGGGATGAACCAGTAATGCATGTGTTAAGGCAAACTGACGATGTGAATGCCCACAAGACAGAAAGGAGCGGCAACAGTGAGATTCTGGGAGCATGCTTTGCTTTGTGGCACATGAGTGCTAAGTAGATGGAACACTCCTCGGGCATTTTTCCTAATTAACCGTCTGTATTTAAAGTTTAACTTTACTGTAATGAAAAACGTCCACCTAAGTGCTGCTAGAGCTGCTCTGTTGTTTTCGTTTGTTTTTTTCTTTACTTTTTGACCCTCTTTCCTTGCCTTCATTCTCATTATTTCTCTCGTCCGGCTTTCTTCTTCTCTGTCCACCGCCGTGCCACATTTTTCCCCCTTTTGTCCACTGTAGCGATGTACTGCAGTACCCCCGACTCCCCACAGCACGGCTTTGTAGTGAGCCAGACTGGGGGTCATCTTAACAGCGTGGTGCGCTGGGCGTGCGACAGGGGGTACAAGCTTATTGGGAAGGCCACAGCTGTCTGCAAAAAGACCACCTATGGCTACTACACCTGGGACGCGCCAGTTCCTGCATGTCAAGGTATGCTCATCGGCTCTGGTGGCCCTTCGCTTGTTTTCCCCCTTAGTTCTTCTGGTCACTGCCTCTGCGCCCTTCTACCCCCGCTGGAAAACAAACAGGCGCATAAAGCACCCAAGCATCCCAACCCTCGGCCCTGTTCCTGGGTTGTTAGCTGCTGAACTGAATCCAACATGACTGATAGCCAGTTTCCTGCCAGGTGGAAGTGAAACAAAAATCAATTCTTTCTCCGTTTCTCAATTTCCACTTCTTCACCTTACTTTGGCTAACTCGTCATTAGCATGCGGTGTCGGCTGCTGCTCCATCTCTCTTAACTAATGGAGTTCTTTGATGCGCCCATGTGAAATGTGTGCACGTATGCATGCATTTGCACGCACTGAGTGGAAACAATAACATATAGGGTGCTTTGTATTGTTTTTATTGTTGAGTTACCTCATCTAGGATTGATTCCATCAGCTTTATAATTGGTTAAAGCACTTAAACCCAAAGGGACCTTAAGAGGAATGGATATACTCAAACAGACAATTGTCATCTAGTATCAGTTAGAGGTAGGGGTGTAACGATTAATCGAATCGATATATATTTCTACAATCCAACAGATCGATCTGCCTGAGGGAAGTTGTTTATCGAATTGCCCTATAATCATGAAACTGTTTAAAAATGTCAGTAATCGAATTGATCTTGAAAAATATCATTTGGATTGATGTTCAGTAGGTTTATTTTACTGTAACAAGAAATACAAGGAATCTAGAAAACTTCACTGTTCAGTACCAGGTATTTATCTCCGAGACAAACTGGTTGAATTTTTGGTTAAAGATGTCCTGGATCGATTTTAGGTCAGTGAATCGGATCGTTCAAAATGAACCAATATCGTCAATGAATCATATCGTCAACCACTAAATATTATATGAATCAAATTGTAGTTAAAAGGAATCATTACACCCCTGGTTAGAAGATTTTAATATCTATCTCTAAAATGTTAACCTCCACATTTTCTGACATTTGTGTAAAACAATTCTTTTATGTCCGTTAAATTGTAACCATACAGCTTTTACAAACATAAGTCAGGGATAAGTCATAAGTTGGGACCGTCCAAGGAAAATTCCCATCTTTTAGGATTTAAAGGATGAATATACAAATCTCTTTGATTTAAGTCCAATCATATTATTGCACTAGAAATGATTTAACAGATTTATCTGCCAACACCTCAAATTCAACAAATTTATGTTGTAGCACAGACATGGCCATATGGTTATTTTTTTTTTTTTATCTGGGGACAGAGTGACAACAAGTGCTTCTAATTAAGCGATACAACTTCAGATGTATAATAAATTGTCAATTTGCAAAAAGACTCAGTATTTCCTATCATCCTAAAATCTCAAACGCAAAGATAAAAGGATAGACTTTCTTTATAGGTGTTTAACTCTAAATGTGTGATTTCCTGAGGTTTCTAGGGTTTTGTTTTGCTCAAAGACAGAGCTTTGCTTTGTAAGCCGACATGTCTATTCTAGTCTTGTCTTCCCAAAGAACATTGTTCAGGAAGTTTTGTTATTTGTTTTTGGAAGCTTTGCCCCTGTGTTCTTTCAAGGAGAAGAAACTTTTGTCTGGCTACCCTCCCAAACAAGCTGCACTTGTGACTTTTTTTTTGTCCGTTGGACTGGAATAAACTCTAACTTTTAACATGCCAAATGTGGCCCAACAATCTCAGAAGAAAAAGCTGTTTTTTTCTAAGTATTGTAAAGCTTTGACCCAAGACTGAACTTAGTGGGATGTTCATCTTTTGGGAAGATTTCCAGCTGTGTTGAAAGATTTCCCTGTGTGAATTTTCTTTTTCAGTGTGGGGATAATGGACTCCAAAAATGGATTGGAAATAGACATTTAAGCGTTACTTCTCAAGAAAGCTAACATGGAAAAAGACACAAGTTCAGAACAATTTCTGTGTTTCAGAGGTTGTGCATTCAACAGGACTCGCACATTTTCAAAAAGTTTCCATATGGCTTTGTAACTATTAGCATTTTATCTTAGTTAATGCAACTTTTATACAAATATGTAGGGCTGGCTTGATATTGATTCAAATCGATTTAAGCCTAACAGATTTAGAAAAATATCAATGGATTTAGCACATGAAGCTAAAGTCCACTATTTTGATGCTAACGTTCAATAGAATTTCCCATAGGATGGCTAATGCTAACGCTCGGTCAACCTAACATACATTGCTGACTAAATGAACGTCTTAATATACTCACAGGTATGAATTTTCCAAACTCTTTTAAGGAAATATTTTTGAAAGTAACCATCTTTGGTCCCTCATACTGTCTTCTTCTTCTGGAATAAGGTGTACTGCTATAGCGTGATCACCACCTAGTGGCCAAACTGAAACGCCCTCCAGGAGAAGCAGAACAATGTTCACAATGTTAATGATCTGAACATTTTTGTTAGAACTTCTCCTTCTGAGAAACCATGTAACACTATGATATTAACAATCTCATTATTTCACTAATACATTTTACAGTATTTAAACTGAATCAGATTAATATAAATATATTCAAAACATATAGTAGATTATTAATGAATTTCTAAACAAATGTGTAAACTCAAAATTGAATTGAAGAATAGAAAAAAATCCGAATGGAATCGATCCAGGCTCTAGTGAATCGAACTGAACCGTTTCTGGACATTATATTTAAAACCCAGCCCCACAAATACGACAGCAAACAATGAGTAAGAGTACCCTCCTGGACTAGAACTAATACTGTTAGCTGCTTATGTTAGCCCAAAAAAAGGACGATTCTGTATTGTACAAGTAATTTTACTGAGCTAAACGTTTAAATTTGCCATTTAACTTAAGAAAGAAGGCATAATTTAATGCAGCAGATTAAACCAGAGTGTTTTGCATGTCATGCACTCAATTTTCAGAATTGTCTTTTTTGTGTGTTGACTGTAAAACTTGAACTGGCCAGTGAACAACTAAAAAGGCTATGAACTTGTGTACTTTTCTTCATAAATATTCAACTGCAAAAGGGAGTGTGTGAATCCCTACTAGGCCCGCACTTACCAGGCATTTATCTTTTCGGAGTCTTCTGTTTAGCATAAAGACGTCTGCCAACAATGGTCCTCTCCCTGTCTGTAGCTGTGTCATGCGGTGTACCCAGCGCGCCAGTGAACGGAGGTGTGCTCGCTGCTGATTACTCCGTTGGCACGCGAGTGACCTACTTCTGTAACAGTGGCTACCGGCTCTCCTCCAAAGAACTGACAACCACAGTCTGCCAGCCAGACGGCACCTGGAGCAATCACAACAAGATACCCCGATGCATTGGTGGGTAAAGGATGCTGCTGAACAACAGCATGGTGACAAACAATAGCAATCGTTTGGTTAGAACAGAAGAAATTGAAATATTTTGTTTCCATACAGAGGAAAAAATGTACTTTTTCAATATTTTACATGGGTCAGCCTCTCTATAACCTCCCAACTGCTGCTTCCACTGACTTCCTTTTAAGGGGGCTCTGAAAATTGGATAGCTGGATGTACAAATGAGAGTTTAAAAGTCCTCAGGAGAGCTTGTAGAATATTAAAGTTTTAGCTAAACTGTCTTGTCATAAAATGTAGACTTCAGTCCCAGTAGAAGATGGCTTGCATACTTATTTAAGAAAAACACTAAAGCATGGAGTTGTCATTAAAATGAGAGTTGAAAGGGAGAATAATAGCTTAGAAAATGTTATATTTCAGAGAAAAAGGTTAAAAGTGACTTTTTTTTTTTTATTTTACTCAGTGAAATGATGAAATAAAGCATATTTTCATACTTTATGTTTATTATTAGTGATGATGTGCCCAAGTCTCAGCTCCTTCTCCTTGGACCACGGAAGATGGCGGATTGTCAATGGTTCCCACTACGAGTTTGGGACAAAAATCGTTTTCACCTGCAACCCCGGCTATTTTCGTGTTGGCCCCGCCCACATCCAGTGCCTGGCAAACGGAATGTGGAGCTGGAGAAACGAGAGACCTCGCTGTAGAAGTGAGTGATAACATCACAACTTTTTTGCATCCACTTCAAAAACCGTAGGAAGAAAATTGAGCATGGAACTGCTGGGAAAAATGAGCTAGCTCACATCTCTAATTGTGTGAATGCATTCAATGCATTCACACTATAGTG
>NC_050527.1:12936515-12941527 GCF_002922805.2 Oryzias melastigma
ACACATGCATTATCGCAGGTAATGCAAATTTTCTAGTAGTGATAATGTTTCTCTTTTTTATAGTTTATGTCAGAATCCGTACGTTTTTTGGCACACAAAATCTTAAGCATGCTTTAAGCAACTTCTGCAATCTTGGTATCAAAATGTTCAGCTCATTAAGGACATGGGTGCTTGTACTTTTGGTATTTGTACATTTTACGGTTTTTAAGATTTTACTTAATTCATACAATTTTTCACCCCATGTTGAGTATATGGGAAATTTTTCAAATTCTTTGTGCACTTTGCAATGAAGGACATCTATGCTTGTACTTTAGCCCTTCACGTCTTATAGGCAATTTAAGGTTTTACGCAGTTTTTGCTATTTTTTTCACGAAATTATTTTAATTCTTTTTTCTAAGATTTAAACATTTAAGTTATTTGTGCACTTTGAAGCCTATTGCTTATCAAAACGTTAAGCATGTTAAATTAATTAATGCTAGAATGAACATGGACATTAATGCTACTGATGTTTTAAAGAAGAACTCTGAGCTTAGCTAATATTTAAGCAGCATGCTAACATTTTTAGCTAATTTGACATCTACTGAGGCTTTTTGGGAGTTAATATACAATTTTTGGAAACATGCTAACATTTTGAACTAATTTGGCATTTACTGAGGGTTTTCTTTTTAGCTATTCTTAAGTGTAGGTAATGTTTTAACAACATGCAACCGTTTTTGGCTAATTTGGCATTTACTTAGTTTTTTTTTTTTTTTTAACTATTCCTTATTTTACCAACATGCTAACATTTTTGGCTTATTTGATGTCTGGGGCTTTTTTGAAGTTAAGCTAATATTTTAAAAACATGTTAACGTTTTGAACTAATTTGGCATTTACTGAGGGTTTTTGTGGATAATCGAGTTTAGTCGATATTTTAGCAACATGCTAGCTTTTTTGGATAATTTGACTCCTAATAAGGTTTTATTTATTTAAATACTTAAGCAACTTTAGCATTACGCAAATAGCATTAGAATTTTTATCAAATTGCTTCGACAATTAAAGCAAATTACTCCAGCAGCTTCAGCTAACACATCTTCAGCAAACACATTCAGCAAAAAGCTTTCGCACTCGCAATATTGAGGCTAATGTGACTTTTCTGGTTATTTTGTTGTCATAAACAATAGAGCGTGAATGGAGACACTCATGAAACCGAAATTTATGTTTTATTGTACTCCCAAAATAAGCTATTTCATCAAGCCACATTGAAGCGTTTGCTCACTGCTTCACCTCAAGTGCACTACATTAGCATGAACAAGACTTGATGAACAAATACCAAATTCAGGAGCTCACTTAATCTGTAGCTCACTTCACCTATTCCCCCTGCAAGCCTAGGTTAGATATTATTTATTGTGAGGATCGCACATAAAAGCTTTTCCCCGGCTGCCATGGGAACTGCACATCGAGGAGTGAAACAGATGAATAGACTCTGTAATGGCAGAGAGATGCCAGCTAGTATAATGAAAGATGTTGGGACAAAGGAAAACACCATCATTATCCTTACCAGGAAATGGTACAGGTCACCTTTTATCACATTAGGATATGTAAGATCGGTTGAACTGACTGTGCTCTCCCATTGACTCTGAGGGGGTGAGCCAACTTGCATCTTTTTCTTTTCTTTCATTCTCTCTGTTGCTTTGTTACCTCCAGTTTTTTACTTTATTCTTCATCATATTGCAGTAATTTCTTGTGGAGATCTTCCTACGCCTCCAAATGGGAAGAAAATTGGAAGTCAAACAACCTTCGGAGCATCAGCCATTTTCAGCTGTAACCCCGGTTACATTCTTACCGGCTCGGCCGTCAGAGAGTGTCTTCTGTCTGGCCTTTGGAGTGGGATGGAGACTCTGTGCCTCGGTAAGCACCGTCTAAATGTTCTTTATGAGCTGTGTTGGTTTGGCCAACATGCCCAAAATAAAAGCAGATGGGTAAACCAGTAGGTGGCTATAATTGCCTCTGCTGCCAAGTGAGTATAGTCAATGACTCTAAAATATTGGGAGAGATTCAATTTTCTTTGTATTTCACTTCACTTTAGCACATAATGAAGCCACAATAGACTGCCGACTATTTCAAATCTTTCCCTGAGCAAAAAGAAATAATTTTTTTGTTAGTTAAAGTTGGCAATTATGTTAGAATTTGGGCTCTGTAAAATGTAAATAAGCCTTTGAAGTCCCCATCCAATGAAAATTATGTTTCTTGGGTTTTTAACATCTATTTGTGGCATTTTTCTTACGAAAGAGAACAAATAATAAGAAATCATTGTGTTTTGCATTTCTGAGTTTTTCTCGTTTTAAATCGCTGTCAATCAAACTGTCACAGACAGGCTCTGTTTGAATTAATGAGCCTTCTATACATCACAACAGCTCTGCTGCACCTACGCTAGCCGGGCCGAGCAAGAGCATTTTCCCATTGATTGCAGTCAAATGAGCCACCGTTTATATTTCTGTGGTCAAATCAGCCGTCACTGGATTTCACTGGAGATTCATACAATACTTACGCTAGCAGGGCTGAGAACGCTGGAAAATCTCCACCAGACTCCACGGAGCTTCTTGATGTGACCACGGAAATGTGAACGGCGGCTCATTTGACTGCAGTTGTAAAGGATTGTAAATCAATGAAAGACCATTTTGATGTTTGATTTCATTATTTTCCCAAGACCTCTGCTCTGAGAAACCAATGATTGATTGTATTGATCACAGCAACGTCAATAAACATTGGAGAATTAGCTAAAAGAGTCTTTGGTGAACTGGAAGGAGAAAGAATCAGGATTTTGGAGGAAGTTCTGTCCACAAAGATCTTCACTTCCTCGTCCCAGCTGACATCTGGCTCAAAACGATACGGCTGGACATTACCAATATTGCTTGACATTTTTATGTAGCAGCAGTAAAGATTTACGCTAGCGAGACACAGAGCTATTATAAACAGGCAGGGGGGATCAGGGGTGGAGCTGCTCAGCTCAGCTCCAAAAGCCACGCCCCCTCAGAGGAGATTTTGGAAAGAGAGGCTTTTAAAGACATTTAGGTTGTAGGATTTTTTTTTAAACTTCATAATCATAATTAATAACCTACTGGGAATGTTTAGAAAAATTGTCATGGAGGGCTTTAACTTACTACTCCATTTTTTCCCACATTGCAAAAGTCCTGCCATGAAGAAAATATTTCTATAAACACAAAGAAAAAAGTGTTATTACAGCACAGCTTGACACAGTTCTCTATAGTCACCAAGTTAAATCAAATATTAGAGCTCCATTTAAACCCACGCAGACGTGTGGCTTCCCTGGCAGACAAAGTCTGTTTATTAACTTGGTGGCACCAGGGCTCCGAGCTCAACTCCGATTTGCTCATTTCACCGACAGACAGCCACCTTTCACTCACTCACTTACATTAGACTGACAGGGTTAACATGGCCAGGGACCTGCTGTTGCTGGCGTTTTCAGCAAAATCTCCACTCAATCTGGCCGCTCTCAACTGGAGTGCGATAATAAAATGCTCGGCTGGGTTTGTGGGTGCAGAAGTGAATTAGGGAAATCAGATTCCGAGTCGGTGGCAATTTTCCAGGTTTTTAAGTGGAAATCTCAGTAAGATCTGTCCTCTCTCAGATGGATTTATAATAAGTGAAAGTAACGTGATTACGTGGGTGAATATAAGACGCAGATTTTGATGAGTTTCACATCTGTTTCACATTCTGTCATAGTTTAGAAGAGACGACTTTAGGCATCAGTGCCTGCATGGATTTGAAAATATATTTATAATCCCTAAAACATCATAATTGACATTTTGTTGACTGATTTATTGAGATGTCAGACATCAGAATGTTGTTTACATATCATCTCATGGATACAAAAGGTTTCTGTGAATTACCCTTTAGGTCCTTTAGGTTAGCAACGTTAATACATTGCAGCTCATGCAAAAAATGGAAACATGCGATTGGCCTGTGCAACACTGTAACAATATGTTGGCTATTCCAATGGAGCATGTCATTATATATGAGGGAAATGTCAAACAGGCGAGGAAAAACAAACACTTCAGTAAAAATTGTGTTTTTGGCATTTATTAACATGTTCTTGTGGCATTTTTCTGATGGTGGAGGACATATATAAAAAATAATAAAGCTTAAAATTGCCTTTCTGAGTATTTATTTATTCCAATCGGTGTGAATCAGGAGCAGATTAAAAAAATCTGGAAAAAGAATTGTATTTTTTACGCAGGAAAGCACGCTGGGTGGGCAACACTGTAAAAAGTGAAATGTTGGATCAATTTAATGAAGTTCTGCAACTGAGGGGCGTAAAGATGGTGAAAGTCTAAGACCGGAAAATCAAACCACCACCCCCGCACCGGCACATTTCAGTCCAAAAATATTAGTTTTTGGTAGAAAAACACTAATATAGCCGGCAACCCCTAATAGATACGTTTTATTTGCTTTTTCAACTTTGAACCTTTACTACCTGAGATGTTTCTATCTACACCGCTCTCTGACATACTGTAACTCCTTACACAATCAATGTGAATTAGCTGATCTGCAGAGAAAAGCGGTTTAACGCTGGTAAGAAACACTTTAAAGCAGCTTTTCACCAATATGCAACCCATTACTAATATAAAGTAATTTTATATTCGTGCAAAGCTGCTTTTACATTGACATTTTACATTGACTGATTCACATTGATCGCGTCTAGGGGTCAGCGCAGGGGTCTGCAACCTTTAACGCTAAAAGAGCCATTTCCTTCTAGTTTCTTAGAGACCAGAACCACCAGAGTCACAAAGTCCCACTTAATCATCTAAATTAATGCACAATATTTATTCTTTATTGGCAATTAAACATTTATTTCTCAATGTTACATACATTTTAATAAGTAAATTACATGTGTCTAAATGTTTCTATATATAACAGCTGTAACTTATTTTACTTTTGACTCTGTGTCAAAAAAGCTCTTGCTGTATGATGTAGCTTTAGTTGAATTAAACATTTTGAACTACATTTGTTCA
>NC_050527.1:12941972-12959869 GCF_002922805.2 Oryzias melastigma
CACAATATTTATGCTTTATTGGCAATTAAACATTTATTCATCAATGTAGCATAAATATTTCAATAATTAAATTATAAGTGTCTAAATGTTTCTATATATAACAGGTGTAACTTCTTGTACTTTTGACTCTGTGTCAAAAAAGGTCTTCCTGTATGCTGCAGCTTTAGTTGAATGAAAAATTTTGAACTGCATTTGTTCAAAACTTTAGTGTAATTTACCAAAATAAAAAAAATGAATTTCTGACAATACATTAAACTTTTTTTGCTTAGTTGTTTGGCATGTTAAAACTCTAAACAAAAAAGACAAAACTCAAATAACGAATAAATTATTTATTCAAATGTTATAATTTTTCATTAAAGCTAAAGAGCTACAATACAGGGATAAAAGAGCCACAGGTTACTATTCAGCCGCCGTCTTGCCTGCTGCCACCAGATCCTCTTGCTGTAACTTGTCACATTTAACAGTATTAATTTTTATCTAATTAAATTATTTTTTTATTTAATTTTTGTAAACCATAAACTTAAATAAATAAATAATAATAATAAAATTGATGAAAACTAATCATTTTAAATGCAACAAATTACAGAAGTTTTGTGAATTGATCCAATGTTTCACTTTTTACAGTTCACAAACTCCATTCTGATGCATCCACTAAAAATCTGGCTCAAAACTGTACGGATGGATTGTTCCAATGTTGCTCGCCATTTTTGTTGCACGGTAATGTTAGTGTGGGAGAATGAAGGACTCTAAGCTGGTGGGAGAACGTGAAAACAGATGGATGATGGAAAGTAGGGGCGGGTTTAGTCTACACCACAGCTCAAAGTCAAATTTCTGCCGCTCAGCTGAAACTATGTCCAAGAAAACGGAACAGGTTTTTGATTTTTGGCTAAAAGACAACTTGAAACGCTTTTAAAAACAGTCAAAAGATGATCGGAGTGGGAGTTCAAACATAAAGATGCAATACCGCTAATGTCTCTTTATTTATGGATATTTTTTCTCTCTCTCTCTCTACAGCCGGTCACTGTGGTGTTCCTGAACAAATATTAAACGGACAGGTTATTGGGGAAAACTTTGGCTACAGGGACACGGTGGTCTACCAGTGCAATCCCGGGTTCCGACTTATCGGCTCGTCTGTTCGGATCTGTCAGCAGGACCACAGCTGGTCTGGGCACCTCCCAGTCTGTATCCGTAAGTATTTTTACGCCACTTCGCAGACACTCTGATGAGCTGCAAATGGGGTCAGGGAGTCCCTGTGTGTTACTGTTTGATGAAGAAGGGGAAAAGCGGCGGGAAAGTGACGAAGTAGCTTTGCATTTGACGGAAAAAAAAAAAAAAGTATAAAAGAGTTCTCTGTCCAGCACAAGAGACTCTCGGCTTCTGTCTGTTTGCTCGAGTGATGCTCCAGACAAATAAATAAATACATAAACACCCTCAGAATTTTTTTTAAAAAGTTACATATTAAGCTAAAATTAAAGCAAAAAACTTTGTTTAAATTTTAAACGTGTACATTTAAATTCATGTGACAAAAAGACTATTAAAATGCAAATTATTAATTTAAGATTTTGTATAAAATAGGACATTTCTTTGTAGGCTCCATCACAAATTAGGAGTTGATACAAAGACTGATAATTTCTCATTATTAAGCACAAGGTAGTTTCTCCCTGCTGGATCGTGGCTTGTAGACTTATTCCCCACTAGCCTTTGGGGTTAATTGTATTTTAATGACTTTCACTGCCACTTTTTATTTTACTTTTTCTGTTCTTACTTTGAGTTTAAATCCTTTACATTTACATTTTAATCATTTAAAAACCACTTTTGTCCAAAGCACCTTTCAAGGGAACAAATACAAACTGTTTTTTTATGCTTTCTTAGTTCTAACCTTTCTTTTTTTTCTGTACTTGCTCCTTCCATCCGTTGTGCATTGTGGGTAATCTCAGCTGTCACATGCGGCCATCCCGGGAGCCCCATCTACGGCCGCACCATAGGAGAAGGCTTTAACTTCAACGACGTGGTGCGCTTCTCCTGCAACAAAGGTTACACCCTTGAAGGACCTTCCACGGCGCAGTGCCAGGCCAGCCGCCAGTGGAGCCAGCAGCCCCCCTCGTGCAGAGGTAAGATGCCTCCGCGGAGCACCGGCACAATCTATAAATAACCTTTGGTGTCACAGAGATGAAGGAACACATGACAGCTGAATTCACTTGCATCCGGATGAATCGTTTCTTTGGATCACACACTTTTTCTTTGAGCACTCAAAGCCAATAATAAGTCAAGAGAAAATAACATTCTACAGAATAGCCCGTGCTTGATCTTTGCCAAATTTCTGAACAGCGCTGCAGCTAAAGATTCATATTATTTATTTATTTCTTGCATGACAGACTTCCTTTTTATGCATTCCATGCTGCTTCCTGTGAATTAGTCGAAAAAAAAGGAAGCAGGTAGTTGCCAGCGAGCAGGAATTGGATCCAGCAGAAAGAGCTGGAAGAGAATGACAAAGCCTTCGCAGGTGCTGTGGGATTATTCTCTTATCTGGAGCTGGAACGGTCGCAGAAATTCAGCATTAGGCAAATGTGATCGCTGATCAGTGAATAATCTGTCAAAAGCCTTGAATGTGTACATGCAGAGTGTTGATATACGGCCATTAAAGATTTACAGTGGAATTTATCTGCAAAAGTCTATGGGAAAGGAGGATTATTTTTATGTATAAATATGTGCATTTTCTGAAACAGAAATGGAGGTGGCGCTCCTACGTTTATTGATTTGCATGGGCAAAGTCTTCAGCAGCATGGCCTCAGACCAACAGAAATCCAATAATGAGCTGAAAGCAGAATGCCTGGAAAGCGGATCGTAAATGGGAAAATATTTCTTCAATTCAGTTGTCAACGTTTGCTAAAGTGCGTCATAAAAATGTGTTTCCCTGAAAGCGGTGGAGGCGCAGGACGGTGGACTTTCTGCCAGGTAATAGCTGCTTTTTCGGAGGCTGCCAGTTGTAGATTGCACAGGTTATGCTCATTAGTGGCCTGTTTAAATTTGGCAATAACACAGCTGTTGTTGTTTTTTTTTATGTGTCAAGACTCAAGTGTAAATCCATTGTAAAACATTGACACCCAGAGTAGAATAATAGTGAGCCCACTCCTTTATTTTCATGCCTTTTATGCAATTTATATTTACGCATGGCAGTAAATCCTCCATGGTGCTATCCTGTTAAAAAAATGAGGACAGAGGAACACAAAAATCAAATGATATGAAACCAGGGGTGTCAAACATTTGATGGCTCAATGCGGCTCAGTCATGAAAAGCAAAAAATATAAGAATGTTTTTGGGAAAAAAAGCAAGTTTTTAGCCCATTCCATGTGGTGAGTTATGGTTATTTAAAAAAAATGACTGCAATGTGCAATTCCACCACTAGGGGAAGCAAAGCCAAAGAAATACCAGCAAAACAAGAAATGAAGAAATATCTTTGCAAGAGTGTAACACGACAGTAAAGAGTACATTTATTCAATCAAAAATGTACTTCAGTAGAGAGTAAAAGTTGCTTATATTTTTGATACTACAAGCAGAAAGTAGTCAAAAATGTACTTAAGTAAAGTAATGAAGTCTATTTACTCAAGTACTTTACTCCACTGATAAATGATTAGGTTGTTTGTGTCTGAGAAAAAAAATATAACAAAGCTACAGATAACAAGTTGACTATTTTACTGTTATGTTTCTGGTCCGGCCCAAACCAAATCTTTCTTCTACATTTGATTTAGTTGTCTGGAGATACAATAAATGAGAGCATTTTATAAAATATCCTGCCTTTCTGTGACATATATACACATATATTAAGAGATACCATTTTCATTTCTGAGAAAAGCGCCTGGAAACGGCAGACCTGTAAATATCGCAGGAGCGAGATCATATGAAAATGTCATGGCTGTGTTTGTCAAATGTGCCTGTCTGTTCCCACTAATATTTTCTCACATTAAGCCAAGCCTTGTCACGCACCTGCAGTGTTGATCTAATTTGATGTCACCGCGGACTCGCTTGCTTCCCCTCCCTCATCCGTTCTCGGCTGACAGTGCCACCTTGTCAGTGAGATTTTCCAGACTCGGGCCGCATTTAAAACGATCGGTGACACACGTGCCGACGTCGACGTACGCCCAGCTTTAAGGAAAACGGCAGCGGATGCTATTATTGTTGACAGTGTTTAATTCAGCATGTGTTCACTTTTCAACTTTTCTCTGAATATAATGAAGACTGTTTAGGTCATGTCAACACTTCTATTATTAACTCACATGCGTGCGCGCTGACAGACGACATTTATGTAAATAAAGCTTCAAGCAAAGAGACTTCAGAACGTTCAAAGAAAGAAAGCATCCCCAGTGAAGTGACTGCTCAGTTGTTTCTCTTGTTTTCTTGCTCAGTGTCTCGTTAAAGTGGAATCATTCCTGACAGGTTACTGACACATTTCAGATAAGTCAATAACTTTAATGAAAGCTTGTATTGCATAATCGCAGTTGACCTGATATACGCACATATAATAAAAAAAATCTGTCTATATTTCTGATGTCCTGCAGTATAATGAACAATGTGGCGTGCTCTAAATGCATCTTAAAATCAAGCAACCTAATGGACGGAGATCATACATTTTAATAAGAGCGCTTTGCAAATGCTGCCAAGATGTGAATATTCCCTTTGGCTGACATTGCCGTCCTGTGCTGTACATCAATAGTTTACTTACATTATTTTTGCAAACCGCAGTAAACTGATGTTTATGACAGGCTGCCAGGAAGTGTTTTGCTAACATATTTAAATTATCACAGCACTATTATGATAAAAAAGCGGAAGGAAAAAAGAACATTTTTATTATTACTTGCATCTTTTTCTCCTTTTTTAAGATTTATTCCCATCAAATTAGGTAGCGGCATTCATTTTTCTTAACATATCTTCACTAAATTACAAATACTATGTAGTTTTTTTTTGAATGAAGAAATGAATAAACCAAAGAATTATTAAGAATTAACAAACTTTTATTTTGTTTTCCTCAGTGGTCAACTGCACAGATCCGGGAATTCCGGCCAACTCTATTCGGGAAAGTAAAATCGAACATGGAAACTTCACGTTTGGCAGTGTGGTCTTCTACGACTGCAACCCTGGATTTTACCTGTTCGGCTCGTCGGTGCTCACCTGCCAGCCAGAGGGCCACTGGGACAAACCTCTTCCAGAGTGCATCGGTACAGTTCAACTTTCCATTCATTTTCCCTCAGATTTGACTAAAACATCTTACATGGTAACCCAACTACAGTGAAAGGAAGCTGTGATCACCTTATTGATTTTAGCACAAGTTTGCATCAAATGCATATAATTTATCAATGGTTTTACCTGCCTATTGATTTTGGGGTCACAGGGTGGCAGGATCCTGTCCCAGCTTCTGTTGAGTGAAAGCAGGGTACACCCTTGATTTATTAATTTATTCATTTTTATCACTAGTAGATGGTCTTATTTAGTTTTAATACTGGACCAAACAGTTTATGTACTGTTATTTATTTTATTTGTTTTTTAATTAAATTAATAATTAATTAATTAGTTTGTTTATTTGATTTTATTTGTTTGTTTATTTATTTATGTATTTAATTTATAAGAGTCTAGCTGTTCTAACAAATCTTTCATTAGTGTCCACCATTCTTAATTTACCACAAGTACCATCAATCCGTGCATGGGGTTGCTGGAGCTTATCCTAGCCACTTTTAAGTGAGGTACACCCTGGATGGTTCAGCAGTCCATTCAAGGGCAACCATTAATGCCTTTTCTGAAAATCTTTCTAAAATAGTTGCCAGCATGTTAAGTTTAAGCAGTAAATTCCCACAGGGTTGTTAAATTCAGTAGTAGTACTTCTACTCCTACAAATCAAATCAAATCAAACTTTATTAATAAAAAAGCACTTCCCGTACTTGCTCAGGTCGAAGTTCTTTACAGCTAAAAACACAAATAGGCATAAATAAGCAAATAAATAAATGAAACTATTTAAAATAATTGTCATATAATTAGTACATGAAGCATTAGAAACTATTTTTTTCTTTCATAAACTTTCATAAACCTAATAGAATAGACATTCAGTCATGTGACCGGCAGTTTCCATACAAGCTCATCTAATTTGTTATTTAATAAGTTATTGAAGTTGCAGCTTTCTTTAATATTCCTCCAGAACTTTGTCAAATGGTTGTGTTTGTTTGGTTTTATTTGCCCAAATACTCGTCTCATTCTGAATTCTGTTAAATCATTAATCTTGTCAACTCTGTTGACCTATTTCTGGGAAGGATAACAAAAAACAGTTTCATAAAATATGTCCCCACTTTTAGTACGTAGTCTTAAAAAGCACAACAATTCATTATAGGCTGAGTGTGTGCATTATTTATTTTGTTAAATAAAATGACTTTAAAAGTAATATTCAAGGTTTTTTTTATTAATCTGGTTAAACTCTGTAACAGGGTTACTTACTCCTAGGACTTTTTAGGTTGATTCAGTAAAAAAATCTCTAATATTATTTATTGTTCAATACTTAGTGATTTAAAAATGAAAATTTTGTGGACTTTTGGAATAATTGAAATTATGAGTCCTTTTGAAAAATTAAAAAAATATTTTTGATTTTCTAATTTTTTTTCCATTTAAAATAATATTTTTTCAAGAGTTAAAGTTTACATTAAAGGAAAAAGAGAAGAAAAGTGGCAACACTGCGTTCATAAAAAGTAGTTTTCATAATTTGTCATAATAGGTCAATCTTTTAAATGCTTTTAATACAATTATCCTAACTTGTGAAAGTATAACAATAGTCATTAAACACAATAAAGAGATATTAAAAGGATTTAGTTGTAATAAACTAACTTGAGAATTTACTCTTTGGTTTTTAAGCCTTCATGTTTTTATGCTTCCAATAAGGAATATTTATTATGTTGTAGCATGATTAATATTTTAATGAATTACATGTTTCACCATTCCTTTCTATTATGTTTTGTCAAATTTGAGGCTCTAAAAGTTAGTGGACAACGATTGTGAGAGGCTGTGTTGTTTTAATGAATATAATTAATAAAAAAGGAAAAGTAATATATTGAAAAGAACCCAGCTGAACAAGTCCTAAAAGTTTTTTGTTTTTTTTAGTTTGCTTCAGGGGATTCAGATGAAACCCCTGGTGAGCCTCAAAGACAGCAAGAGCAGCCTGGAGTTGGCAAACAACAACCAAAATGAATACATTTATGAAACAAGTTGGAGTCTGAAATGAAAGTTCATGTAAAGATGAAACAGAAATAAACCTCATTTTACTAACAGAAACAGCGGGAGAAATGTGGCAGGAAGCACAGAAACACAAACTCTTAATAAAGTTTCATAGTTCCAGAAGATTACTCATTTACTTTTTTAGTTTGGATGATGGGAGCAGTCTCAGCCTCCAACACCCCAGGGACTCCTAAGCAACGGACACACCGGGCATGTGGCTTCAAGAACCAGCTAAACGCAATATAGCGTTTAGGACAATCAGGGAGGAGCTTCTTCTCCTTCCTTTCTACTGTTTCCTGGCACAAGTCTGCCACCTACAGGTGGAAGAGGCTAGTGTGAAATGTCAAAGTAGTACAAATCTTTTTGTATCTAGTACAACGTTTTTTTCTTTCACAGATACGTATATGAAAGACCTGCTGTCATATTATTCCGACCGAGCACAAACTTCAACTAAATATTTCCATTACCTACGATATTACAAGTGTGAATCTGACCACTGATGTGAGTTATTAGCTTAAAACGCTAAAACTGAACTTTAAATGCTCTGGCTAAAAGCTGAAACGCTGAAGCTGATAGCTTGCCAAGATATTAGCTAAATGCTAAAACAGCCAAAAAAAAAATGGAAAACTGTCCAATTTTGCCAAAACAGTTATGATAATGCTATAATCCTAGCTAAGCTTGAGGTTTGCCTAAAGAACTTTAAAAAAAGTCTAATTTTTTTAAAAAAAAAGCTAGCATATTAGCTTAACTCCAATTTAGCCTATAAAGAACTTAAAAGAAGTCTAATTATGACAAAACATCTAGCATAATACTAAAATATTAGCTAAATGCTAAAACAGCCAAAAAAATGGAAAAATGTCAAATTTTGCCAAAACAGCTAGCATAATGCTAAAATATTAGCTAAGCTCAATGTTTGCCTAAAGAACTTTAAAAAAAAGTCTAATTTATAAAAAAAAAAGCTAGCATAACACTGAAATATTAGCTTAACTCCAAATTAGCCTAAATAACTTAAAAAAGTATAATTATGACAAAACATCTAGCATAATACTAAAATATTAGCTAAACTCCAAGTTAGCCTAACAGCTGGAAAATGTCAAATTAAAAAATAAAAACAGCTAACACAATGCTAAACTATTATCTTAACTCCAAATTAGCCTAATAGCTGGAACAATGTCCAAATTAGCCTAAAACAGCTGGTATGTTACTAAATTATAAAGCTGAACTCCACATCAACCTGTCTGAGTGGTGTCTCTAGCTGAAACTGTACGATGTGCGTTCAATGGATAGGAGTTTTATCCGCAAACAACGTTGAACATTTTGAGTTTTAAACACAGAAGCCTTAAACATACAATTATGTGGGTTTACATGTAGACTTTTCATTGAAAGTGTCCGCTTGAAGACATATTGCAGGAGGGTGAGTGATTGTAGCTTTAGCAGCAGCATTTTCTGAAGTGACATAAGGTGGATAAGTTCCCCCTACCTGAAGCTGCCCTCCTGTCCTCTAGAGCTGGGAGTAGCTACATCTAGTCTGTACTTCATGCACAAATTAGGGTTGCGTCCCCGCCAGAGAGGGGACCTCTGTACCTAATCACCGCAGTCTCTGCCCTCAACTGCTTTTGGACCCTCGTGGCATCTTAACCTTCCATTAAACAGGACTGTTTTACTGAAACATAGAGTTCAAATCATCCAGAGCTTTTCTGACCACATTGCAGAATTTCTTCTGCTACACTGAGCTGCACTGGTGAGCAAGCAAGACATTTTACACTTAGATCCTCAATGACATCATATTTATTCCTTGATAAATCAACACATCAATGTGTCATCACCCAGACTCAATAAAAAAATCACACTTGGACATTACATCACTCTAATATAATGAATGAATGAATGAAATAGTTTATTTAAAGAAATCAGGTTATAATACAGGAAATAACATGTCAATTAATGAAGCACAAGTAGATCACTTGAAACGGAGTGGAAGGAAGCGAACTTATATAATTCCACCCGGCTATACACTGCTTATAGTAACATACTGTACATATTAGACAACACTAATCAACACATACCACATCAGTGGCCTTGTGGAATAGTGTCCCCCTTGGTACTAGAAGGTTAAATCCAAACTGAATCATGCTAAAGACTAAAATGGCAGCCAGTGCCTCCCTGATTGGATTGGTCGTGTAAACCACCAAATGGTTTCTGGGCGTCACCACTCCCCAGGGGATGGCTCAAATGTGAAAAACAAATTTCCCACAGCTACGTAGGTGCATGACTTTAACTTTAGCTTTTAACAGTGGTCGGTACATTACAGAAACAGTCTAGATCGGGGGTCGGCACTAACAAGGAACTATTTCTAAATTAACAGTCAGGCTGCCACAATATTTTTGTTTTAATACGATTTCTGTAGAAGGACAAACATGACACAAACATCCTTTACGTTTTCCAGTTGTTGTGAGATGAGTGTAGATGCTTCCACGCCGTCTGAGTCAGCGCACAGCAGAATTCCTGCCCGTGCGTCTGGAGCGCACGTGAGCGCACGTTGCTACGCGGGTTTTTTAGTCGGGTCGCGAGCTCCACGTACAAATCGGCACGCATTGAGCGCGCTGAATCAGCGCGGGAGCTGCTTGTGGGCGGAGTCTGCTTCAAAGCACAGAAGTACCAAACGTGATCACGAAGGAGAAATGAATCATTACGGTTTGTGTCCGGTCAGGTTAATATGACACCAAGATGAGATGAGCGCTAATGAACAGTAGAAGAAGAATAGAAGAAGAATCTCCTCCCGCCACTGCGTGCGTGACCGCGCTGCTCCGGTGTGGATACCACCTGCTGAGCGCGGCGATGTGCAGGTCTCACACACCGGCCGCGTGCGGTGCGTGGCGGGGAGGAGATTCTCCTTCTATTGTATTTTTACTGTTCATTAGCGCTGATCTGCATCTACAACAGGGAGAACCGAAAGTAAAAGTGTTGAAAATCCCCCAAATCTTTCTGAAGACTTTTGTTTTCACAACTCTGTCCTTTTAAATGTCTGACTATAAGACTCACGCGCGCTCCAGACTTGGAGGGCAGGAATTTAGGTGTGCACGCGCTTATATTGACTCTTCATTGAAAGTGTTGATTGACGCGGCCAGTGTGGAAGCACCTTAAAGGTGCACGTTACATTTTTGTGTTTTTTTTTCAAATCCTCTAAATAAAAATGACATCAAAAATCGTATTTCTTTATTGCATTTCTTTAATTTCATCAAAGCAATGAAACAAACTGTAATTCATTCATATTGTAGTGATGGTCTCAGACACGCGCTGGGCTTGCTGTCGGTCTGGCAGCGCAAGGAATTGTGGGTTACCCATTCTTTTGTCTGTCTGACTGGAATTGGATTTAAGTTTGGGTTTTCCTCAATGTGTTTTGTTGTCTGACTGTTGAACATTTGTTGGCATTTATGATTTTGTCCTGTTATGTTTGAATTCTTCCTGCACCTGGAGTGAGAATGAGGGAGAGACTGATCAGGACCCCCTCTCGTTGTGTCGTCGAGGGATGTCAAAATAAAAGCTCAAATGATCATTATGAGGTTATTCAGCTTTTGTCAGATAATTTTGACGCTGCGATGTCTCATCAACTTGTCATGAGGCCAAAAATGATGCTTATATGACGAGAAATAATCGTTTATTTGACACATTCTCCATGTGTTACTTACAGTGTACGACTTTTATAAGCCGATTCAATTAATGCGGCTCCAGACAAATTTGGTTTTTATTGTATTGGTCCAAAGTGGCTCTTTCAACACTTTGGGTTGCCGACCCCTGGTCTAGATGTTGCTTTTTGGTATTGCATTTTCCTCTTTGGTGTTCTCAAAAGTTTTTGTAAGAAGGTCAGAGAAGGTCAGAGAGTTAAGATCTGACTTACTATTGAAACTGATTGTCTCTGATCCCTTATAGCTTATTCTAAGAACACAAAGTAGCAGAAACAAGATTAGATAATACATCTGTACCTTTATATGGAACACTAGTGTCAACTTTTCAATCAAAATGAACACAAAAGGAATAAAATATTGTGTTTTTTATGTTTTTAATATGATTTTCTCTATAAAACCCAATAATTAAATGAACGATGGTGATCAAATATTAAAACGTTTGGATATGCAGGTTATTTTTTTCCTTTTTTCTGAAGATGTTTCACATAAAGTTGTCCAACTACTTTTGAAGCTGAAACTTTAAAGAGCAGACGCAAGTCTCTAAATACTGTATTAAAAAATAGAATGGGTTATAATAAGTGATAGCCTATTCTTGACACTTAATGAAACATTCACCATTTGTTAAAACATTATTTTTTTAAAGAGTGTTAAGAACAATATCTCTCTAATGCACAAAGATGTTCATAGCCACTGTGTATACCTATTTATAGGACATGATTATGACAAAAGTGCTGTCGAGAGCAGCCGATTTTTGTCAAATGAATGAAGCAATTACTGTCCTGAACGTGTACTTGTATCATGAGAATCTCATTGATGGAGGGGGTAAGGGCTTCTTAAATTTTATAAGATTCAAACCAAAGCGCTATAAGACTAGCAAATTTAAAAAATAAAAGATTACAAGAATGAATGAGACATCAGGTTTGTATTTTATCAAATGCATTGGAGCAAAAATCTCCATCCATTCAATCACTGCATTTCTTTTTCTTGACCTTTTTGGCAGAACTGGACTGCGGCCATCCGGGTACTCCACCCCATGCAGTGATAAGTGGAGAGAAGTTTACTTTTGGCTCCACTGTTCGCTTCTCCTGCCTTGGAGACCGCCAGCTCATGGGGGATTCATCACTCACTTGCCAGCTGAATGGACACTGGAGTGGCCCTCTGCCTCACTGCTCAGGTACACAGAGATGCTACTCATTCCAACATGTTCATTTTTGCATATTTAAAACAGCATCTTGGCATTTTTCCTAACATATTTTACTAAATTAACCTACTCACATTGCCTAAAGTAAAGATGATGTTCAAGATCTGTGTGAATAAAAGGAACAATCATGATATTATTATTGCATTAAATATATTTTTTATTGTTTTAATTGGTGCCAGAGGTGGTTTGGGAAAAAGTATCCAATATCTGTTTCACATCAACAGCATCTTTTAATAACAGGTTTGCCTTAAAAATATTAAAACCTTAGAGATCTTTTTAGCAGAGCTGCACACTGAAGGATAGCAGATGAGCAAATATTAAAAAATGCACTCCGTACACCAAGCTGGTGTAGCACCTGAGTTCCCCGATATTAATAGCGTGTTTAGTAAGCGATCAGCATACTGAGGTCATTTCCTAACCATTAACTGGGACACGGTAGAGCTTTTAGAGGATTTAAAAATGACTCCTGTGTCCCAGAATGTTTAGTGTTTATTATCCCCAATTCTCCGTCTACTCTAAGCATTTTTGAGGAAATGCATTTAACAATCCACAGATTGAAATATGTTGTGCATTTGCATTTGGCACCAATGGTAGGTCAGCGCCAAACAATAATTCCAGCCCATTATTCCTCTTCTGTTAACTTGCATGGAGGTGTAACTTCACACCTCAGCTTGAAAAATGTGCAGAAGCACATTTCGCTCTCTGCTGCTGACACAGTTGAGTGAGCAAAATCACCCGTGACATACGCTAAATGTGAGCTATTGCAACTCAAGTCTTTTGCTGAACTCACTGTGTCTTTGGGTCAGAACGCCAAATTATAGTTTCTCCTCGTGATGCTTTTTGACGGCATGGAAAAACAGCCTTTTTGCTAAAAAACAAACAAAAAAACAGTCAACCCTTTAATCCTCTAACGCATTTTTCCTTTCCATCACACTTAAGCCATCCTGACCATTAAAGTGGATTCACAAAATGTTCACTTAATTTTATTTTTTTTCTTCTCGTGACCCATACTTTACATGGAAAGCAATAAGCTAACACAATCTTGAAGATACTGAATTATATAGGATAGCAGAGGTTAAAGTGTGCCTAATACACTTTTTTCTTGGTTTTGCGAAATGTAAAAACACAGAAAGCAACAGGCAGTATCAGGGTTACGAGCATCAAAGGCTCAGTGAGGTAAAAGTCAAATAAATGCAGAACTGTGTGTTCTCAACCTGAGCTAGTGCAAGGTGCACAGCAGAACGGGCTGGGAAGGGAAGAAAACACTGATGTGGGTCTATAGAGCAGGGTCCATATGTCACTGCACAAAACACCTACAGAAAGAGAACAGCAATCGGCTGACCTGGACTGTACATGTATGGAAGATGGAGCACCGCCCTACTGGGTCAAGCTATTCCGATAGTTTCACAGAAATGCTGTAATAGTGCTTGTAAAGTACCCCATTCCCCTTTCTTTAGACTGCAGGAGATGTATTATTTTGCATATTGTTTAAAATTAGAACATGTCTGTATTTTACAATCATACAGTAAATTCAATAGGGTAGCTGTGGTAGAGTGGTCAACCTCTGATAGAAAGATTTCAGGGTTTGACTGTATATGAGAACTGGACGAAGTGAGTGTGATGTCACCTGTATGCAAATGCATAATTTAAATTCTGTCCCTGTGTTTTGCCTTGTTGGAGCCAGAAATCCTCAGTAAGTAGTGATTGGTCTGAATCTGTCTGAGTTATTGTTTCTATGACAACCATCTTCACCAATCAGGAGTGAGAATGTTGGAAGTCCACACCCCTACCACTTGAAAGCGACCTCGAGAGAATCTAACAATCAAATGTTTTGAATGCTTGGCATGAGATCAAATTGTCCAGTTTATAACTTAAATAATTTGCAATAAAGAAAAAAAAAATATTTTATTAGTACTAAAACACTGTTGGCTAACTTTTGACACCACTGGAAAGTTGTTCAGGCCAGTAGATTGTTGACAACCAAAAGCAATACACTTGTTAGCCATGCTAAAGCTAACACGATAACGAACTACTGTTAAAGAATCAAAGATGGGCGGGGCTTTTAAATTGGAGCTGCAACTTATAAAATGATGTGGGACTTAAAACACTTGACCAATCACAAAATTCAACCGTAATACCTCATGTTAACCTGTAGGGGGCAGCACATTGACGATTTTAGACTATAATTTTGGTTATTAAACATATTTATTTTAAATTGTCAAAAATGTTGGCAATAACCAACAAACAGGACTTTTAAAGCCCCATTTATAGAGTTAAACAGACAAAAACGTTGAATTAGGGTTTGGTAACCCTTTAATTTTGGATTTTGGCTTCCTGACTTCCTGCTTGGAACGCCAGGGAGAAGGGTTTAGTTTCCATATACTTTCAATGATTCAAACGTGTGTCATTGGGTAAGACACTGAACCCCACATGACTGCTGGTGGTGTGTTCGCACCCAGCATGGTGACTCTATCACCATCAGTGAGTGAATGTTTTTGTGCTAAAGTAAATGGGACTTGTGGCTGTAAAGCTCTTAATGAAGGTAGAAAGGTGCTATATAAGTATACACCATTTGCCATTAAAGAAAAAGCATCCTTTGTATGATCTGAAATAGCCACAAAAGTTCAGCAGATAGAGAAAGACAGCAGATATCTGAGCTTAAGAAACATCTGACCTCAATATTTTAAAGGATTTTCTCCAGTTTCGTGGTCATGGTTGGTTTAACAGAAAAGCATAAAGGATTCTGTTACTATTTAAGTAGTGTCTGGTTCGAATTGGTGACAAATATACCTGACCTATTTTTTAAATGTTACCATATTTTGTTACAAGTTGAATTCTGCTACCCCTCTATATTTATTAATTCTAGTTTTTGGGGGGAAAATGCTGTTACACTCTTTTCAAATTCTTATTTTATATGATTTCAGTAAAGTTAGGTTTAAATTTATAAGGTCAATACATTTTTTGATTAATTCCATAAACACTTAAGTGTATTTTGATCCTGACTGTTATTCCAGTGGAGTAAATCCGCTTTGAGACAGGAAGAAGTCATCCTCCTCAGGAAAAGTCTGAAAACACTTAGACAAAGATGACAGTGAGGTAACTGCTTTAGAGAAGAGGAGGAGAAGCACAATGATATCAACTGCAATGATATCATATACAGTAAATACTGTTTGTGAAGAGTAAATTGAGTTGGGAGAGGAAATGCACCCAGTGCATCATGGGATATCCTACAGCAGCATGACTAATAGGAAGGCTTAGGGTCAGTCAAGCCTGCCCTAACTTTAAGCCTTATCGAAGAGGAAAGTTTTAAGTCTCTCCTTAAAGGTAGAGTGGGTGGCTGCCTTCTGAAGCCAAGCTCAGAGTTTGTTCCACCAGAGAGATGAAGGCTCTTCTCTTCTGGAAGCACACAAAGTGACTTTTGCACATTTTCTTATGAAGCTGGTTGGTGGCTGTAATGGAAAAATGGAGAAGAATTCTCTGACCGGTATTCTGCAGGAACGCATCCGCATGGATGTCACCCTGACATCAGCTCCTTCTTCAACACTCTTGCAGAACTTGTGATTTTCTTAGAAAATCACGTTGATGGCTGATTCTAGCAACTTTCAAGACTTGTTAGGGAGACTGTAAATGCTTGTAATTTTAGAGGTCAGAGTTACTTATTAAAAGCAGAAGACCAACACTTAAATAAAGCAGTTTTATGGTTTTGGTAGATCAGTGTGGTTCAAATATTTTATGGTTTTTCTTGTTCTAAAATGTGGTGCATAATTATAGGATTCTTTGCCAATATGCACTTTGATTTTAAAGGCAATTTGGCACACGTTATTGAGACAACTGGGTCAGCTCCCGAGCGATTACCACAAATGAGCCCTCCTAAAGGGAGGATGATTCAGTCCTTCACTTCTGTGACATTTATCTCATGCAGAGTGCTGACAACGTGGACTCTGCTGGTTAATTAACTAAAAACAGGAAAGCACTTTATTAAAAAAAAAAAAAAAACTGTAGAAATCTAAAACCAAACTATCAATAGCAATACAGATTCTATAAATCTGTTTAACCTCATTCACTGCATTAACCCTCTCAGGGCCAAATGAAGTTTTAGGCTGAATCTGAATTCATATATATAGCTATCAAAACGGAGAGCTATGGAAAAAAGGGGTCTTCAAATTCGGACGACACTCCCAGTCGATGATGTCATCAATAGTCGCCACTCGTGCTGGCCGATTTGATGATACATATCATGTGGGCAATTGAAAAAGGTCTATCTTGTCATTTCTCTTCTATCTTTTTTATTTGTTTATTTTTATTGCTGAATTTTTGTGCAAAAATGTGTTTTCCTACTAAGAAATTTGAAACTATTGTTTCAAAAAAATGTTTGTCATTTGTGACGATGCAGTGATATATTAATTGAAAAAAATAAAGTTAGAGAAAAGTAAGTAAGTCAACTTTTTTCAGAGAACACCTGAAAAAATACTTTATTGTGGTATACTGTGATATATATATATATATATATATATAAAAATGAAAAAACAAAAAAACTGTGTTTGCATGTACCTGTCAGACTCCCTTTGACATGTTTGTGTAACTTAAAGGGTAACCAAACTCTAAATCAATTATTTAACTCTATAAACGAGACTTTAAAAATGCTGTCTGTTAGTTATTGCCAAATTTTCGACAATTTAAAATAAACCTGCTTAATTCTTGAAAATATAGTCAAAAACTGTCTGTGTGCTGCCCCCTACACGTTGAATTGAGGTATTATAGTTACATTTTGTGATTGGTCAAACCATGTAAGTTCCACATCATTGCAGAAGTCTCCTGTCAGGATCTGTAGGTCCAGTAATAGTTACAGTCCTGTTCCACAGCCTCACCACAATAGCTGGATTCTCTCATTTCGGCTGTGGGTGGAGTCAGCCTCCAACTTCCCTGTTTGGTTGTCCTTTAAGGACAGTATTTTGAACTAGTGGTACACAAGACATGGTCTGATGTGTCATGGATAATTATTGAATTTCAGCGAAATGGTCAAAAAACCATTTTCAGGATTTAAATTCTGTGTTCCTTCCCGTGTTATTCATTAAAAATATTAAAAATCATTAAATAATTTGATTCTTATTAAAAAAAAGTTTGATAAAAACTATTCTATATTGTAAATACATACTATAGTTTACTTTATTCATGTTAATTAATGCTTAATTATGCATTAACTAACATTAACAACCCTTATTGTAGAAGTTTTTTTTTTGGCATTTTAATTTAAGAGTGCGTTTTGTCAGTGTGTGAAAAATGATTCAAAAAGTAGAAAAACACCGCTCAAGGACATTCCTATTTGTCATTCGTAATTTTAAATGTAAATTCATGCTGTATTGTTGTCAGGAAGCTCGTGAGTAGAAGAAGAGTCTGCTGTCAATCTCTTTTCGGCCACTAAAAGACGAGACGGATCCACATCTGCTTTAGTTAGCGTCCGTTTACAGCCAATACCAGAAAAGGAAACCGCAGCCCAACTTAGGAGGGGCTGCACGTCTGAAGAGTAGAATAAGTGAGAGTCTATACGCCTCAGCAGAGTTTTCACTGGCAAATTAGCAGAAAATGTTTGAGGTGATGCAATTAGTGCTGCAATGTTAGCAAGAGAAAATATGTAATTGGCTTGCATATGTTTGTTTCTCTTTTTGAATCATCCGTTCTGAGTTATTGTTTTTTTTATGTGGAGAAAGTTTATCGGATGCTGTTTCTGCAGGATTAGACTAGTTATAAAACAGACACATTAA
>NC_050527.1:12959932-12973453 GCF_002922805.2 Oryzias melastigma
TTTTCCAGAGAAAGTTGGTTATAGCTGAGTCTAATGTTTTAAACCATTTTAGTGGAGTCAGAAGCGGTTTTCAACCATGCATCCACACATGCCCCCCCTCATCTGTCTGCACTTGTTAATTAGTTAGATTAGTTAGAGTCCTCGCCAAGCCACTCTCATTTTGTCCTCATCTGTTGCATTGCTCACTTTAAGTTCTTATTATTTCCTCACAAAGGAACCCTGGTGAACACTCATCAGCTCCAACCAAACCCAACCAATATCCCAATTAGTGAGATTACAGCTGTCACAGTGTGTGTTGAGTCAGGCTGCCCCACCTAACCAAAGCCCAGACAACCGCTGCGAGGGATGCAGCTGCACACTCGCAGGTTCCATACAACCATGCATGCTTAATAAGGACTCACGTCTGAGCGTTTGAGGACTCAGACACATCCTCTAACTGCTGCCACACCAGCTCCTCCTCTTCAGCTGCAAGTCCTTGACCTGACAAATGTAGTTTGCACACATAAGCAGCTTTTATGTTTGTGCCTTAATTCCTTTTCAATACTTTAAGTATTTCAGCAGCTGTTTGCCGCTCTGTACACAGATGCTGCGGTGCTTTTGCACAGCTCAAGGTGGAGGCCAGCACAGCTCAAATCCCTCACAGTGATTGTCGGCGTTAAGATCTGTTTGAATATTCATATCTTTTTATGATGGACTTTTCTGTCAGTTCGAGCATTCTGTTTGTTTCTAGTCTATTTCTGGGGAGATTAAAGCAGTGTTGCCTTGTCCTCATTTTACCCCTTTGCTCCGAGGAACTCCCAGATGAATATAAACTCCTCCTCGCCGATCCCGGTGACAAACCAATCACAGCCCGAAATCTTCTGAAGTGACGGCGCTGCCCCGATTCCATACCTGTCATCTCTCCTTCTCATTTCCTATGGCTTAGAAAGGGAGCACGTTCCATTTCTTTCATGCCATGAGAAGGACCAAATGAGCGCATGAATAGAATTTCTATACAGCAGGCCATCTTTGTGTGTGATGGAGCTCATAGGCTGGGATGACAGGTGGTGTGAAGAGGGAAGGCGGAAAAAAAATGTGGGTTCCACCACAGAATGAAAGACAGAAGGGATCATTTGAGATGATGAAAATGAGTTTACCAACTCCAGAGGCCAAACTGTAATCATAAATTCTTCTAAGTGCAGTTGCTTAGCATTTAATGCTGGTCCTGCTGATTTTATGGACAGCAAGCCCCTCCCGTCAAAGCTGTGAGAGTTGTTAGTTGTTGGCAAGATGGCGAGTAATAAACATGCTGCATCTTTTACAGCTTCCTTTAACCGTTAGTAGCTCATTGATGCATTTTGTGTATTATTACCGGATGAGTTTACTCAAGAAGTGTCGTAGACAGTTTGAGTGGGTAGCTCCTCCAGAGTGTTGTTTTCAGTGCTCTCTCTGTGGTTATCTCCCGCTGCAGGCGACTCCGCTGGCACCTGCGGGGATCCTGGCACGCCCGCCTACGCCAGCAGGGAGGTGGGGAACTTTAAAGTGCGCAGTAAGGTGCGCTTCACCTGCGCGGTGGGGCACACTCTGTACGGCTCGGCGGAGAGGATCTGCTTCCCCAACGGAACCTGGTCGGGCAAACAGCCGTTCTGCAAACGTAAGGGCCAAACTCGTCTTGTGTGTGTGGAAACAGCAGAGGAGTCATGCAGACAAGTAACACAAACGCACGCATTTCCACTCCTACACATGCGCTGAGATAAATGGCTGCTGTCAAAGCAGACCACCGCTTATCAATACTCTCAGTAAATATGTACAATTATGCCTGTGGAGCTGAAAATCATAAGCCATCTTTGCTTCAACAGCTGGCACTTAAAAGTTGTTTTTTCTTTTTCTTTTCTCTACTTGTTTCTTTTTTGCTTAATATATGAAACAGGATGGGATCCGCTTGTTAACAAGGCTGCACACATTTGCACAAAACTCAAACAATGAACAACTAACAGATCCGCACAAAGCTCCTCATTCCTTCAAATAAAGTTTCCGTTTACTCTCTGCCAATCACAGATCCTAACTGCGCCCTGATTAAAATTAATTGAGCTGATTGACAGGTTAGCTCACCTCAGAGTAAACAACAGTGTGAGTGACACACTTGAAATAGCAACACAACAATAACAAACCATTATTATTATTATTTTTTTTTCTCATGATAGAGGACGTATGTAAGAAAATGTTTGTGAATCAGGAGCAGATGTAAAAATACTGTTTGTAAAAGCTTGTAAGTGTGACGTATAAGCTGCAAGCTCCTTGCTCTGCTCCATTCTGATACATCAACTTGTATTAGAATTAGATCTTCATAAATGTGGGGACTATTTTACCCAACAAGTGTGTGTGTAACTACAGAAAATAAAGTTTAGCATGAAATACAACAGGGATTTATACTCAATAAACTCCTGTTGTGACAGTAAAATCTGCCCAACACTAGAAGCTCTCAGCCCACATCTGTTGGCTCAGCTGTTGGACAGGACAAGTTAAAAAAAAAAGAATTAGAACACAATTCTAAGCTTTATTCTCTTTATATATATGACACTTTTTTTTTCTATAGCAGGAAATAAATTCAGGCATCAAGGAGTTGACTTTTTTTTTAAATTAAACTCTGTTCCCATCTTAAAGTTTAGTATTTAAAAAAATATATCATATTACCTCATAAGAAAGAAAGGAAAAAGGGGTTTAAGAATTTAAAGAAAATGTTAGAATTGAAGTAAACACAACTTGGATTTTTGGTCTTCATAATGCATCAAAATGGTTTTATTTCTCATTGATAAAAAAATCCAACTTTTCATTGTTTCGCCAAAACTGGATTCAGTCGCGTCTTTACATAAATGAAGAACCTAGAGCTTTTACCAACACACAAGTGTTGTGTTCAACATATTGATCGCATTTTAACACAAAGACAAACAATTGTAAAATCTCACAGACGCAACACTGCAGCAGATGGATAAAAATCTCTGCTGCAGACTTCCTGCCAGCACATGTCGCTGGGACAGACTTCCAGATTGCACCAAAAGAGAAAAAAAAATCATTAATTTTAGATACCTAAAGCCAAGTTCATTTTTGGATTGTTTTTAAATGAATCAGTGAAGATATTAGTTCAGTGAGCGCCAGCTCCACAGCTTGCATGAATTACCCCCAAGGGTCAACCGGATATTGAAGCAAATGTTTGACTGCTTCAGCGCTCTCCTCCTTGCTGTCCACCAGCGTGGAACAGTGCCAGTGTCGTTTTTTTCTTATAATAAGCCAGTGCGCAGTACGTTCAAACTACCCCACTGTGTATCTGTTGTTTGTCCCATCTCCTCTGTTACTTTATGCCTGTCTCAATATCGCTCTTTTAATTTCTCTTAATCCTCCATATTCAGCTATTCCTCCTCTATTTCACAGCCTCCTTTCTCTGTTTTTCTTAGCATGCATATCATAGCCACAGGCTTCTTTTCTTTTCTCCCCACCGTATCGCCGCTTAAATCCAGATTCAAAGATTGTCTTAACCATCGTTCTATCTCAAGAGGGAGGAAACAGAAAATCACCGGAGCCTGAATGGCTTTCGGTGTTGCCTCTCTGTGATCTAAAGCCCCTGTCTAGTGTTGAAACCCACCCATACATTATCCACAGTCAATGAAAAACCATCACAGCTTAACAGGCGTCTCACCTTTCCATCAAGGTCTGTTTTGTGTCATAACGTCTGCGCTGAATCATTTTGGGAGCAACTCAAAAGGGTTGTCACGCTCGATTATTTGGGAATGCACTCCAAAGTCTGCTCACTGCATACTAGTCAATGTATTTGTAACACAGTAATACGAGCTTATTGACGCCCCATATGGGGACGTATGGTGTGTGCCTGAGTGATGCTTTTGCACCCCAACGACTTTCTGTTAACACATACATGGTAATTAGGGAATCATTACCTCGCTGACAGAATGTCTCTCTCCAACAAGAATCACTATTTCAGAGTTTCCAGGCAATTAAGTGATTGAGAGGGTAGATCAGTTTTGTAATTAAACATGATTTGGAGCAGAAGCATCAGTCATGAGACAAATCTTATCTCTGCAGATTTCAGTTTGAGTTAAGCTGCAGCCGTAAGCTTTGCTAAAGTTTGACCATTTTTGAGTTTTGAGTGATGAAATCTTACATAAAAGCTTCAAAATAATGCAGTTCTTTTTTATTATTAACATATTGTAATGCACCATTGGAGTTACTCAGATCATCCTTTGTAAATGCGTTCCCAGTGGTCCTTTATTAAAATTATGCCGTCTTTAGGACTTACTTTCTGTAGAGCAGCAGCAATTTTTTAGAATTTCGCCTCTGAGTCTGTTGGCACAAGTAAGCCTGCCCCAATTTCCCATCATCCCTTTATTTACACTCTCTCCAGCTAGCTTACAGCCCCTCACAACCCCAATTTTAAACCAAATTTCCCTCATAAATGTCGTCCATTTTCAGATAAATGTTAAAAACACCATTTTCATTGGAGGGAGATCAAGTCTGGCCCTGGGCTGCACGTCACCCCTGGCGAAGAGAGATTTTGGCGCCCCCTCACCCCACCTGCAGGCAACCCCTACCATCATAACACCTCCATTACCATCCAGAACAGAAACAACCTATCTGCCTGGAATATGTTCCATTAAACCTTTATTTATTTTAAGTCTCAAAACTTAAATAATAATTATTTGTAATTACTGCTTAAAATAACGGCACACTAACTGGGATTTGAACCATTGAATTTCACACTTATAGGAGAGAATCCAAACCGCTGCGACAACGTGTCACCAAATCTTAAGAATAGTAGGTTTTAATACAAGCATCTCCACTGATTTGAAGATTTAAAGATACAGAAAAAAAACCTATATTGCCAGTGAAATTTGTTTTTTTCTACCAAACTTTTTTACAACCTCAAATAAAGGGGGGAATTTCCAAGTAATTGTATGTAAATAAACAGACAAACCTCTTCTTTAAGCCCGTTTTTCCTCCTTTTCCTTCTTTTTTTCACTTTAAAGCTGTCCTTCAGGGTCTGTTTTGCTGTTTTTTCATCCTTAAAAGTTTTAAAGAAGCACTAACAGCGCCAACACTGCACAAACCAGGCAAAGTTATTGATTACGTCAAAATGTTGAGGTGTTTTTTTGTTTTTATTACTTTTTTTCAATTATACATGAAATGAATTGTGTGTCAAACTGTAATATATATATATATATATATATATATATATATATATATATATATATATATATTTATTTGGATTTGGCGTCCCCTCCAGCAGATGCCTCGGTCACCTATGCCCTGAGTGGGACGTTAAGTAACTAAAACTAAACTGTAATTAATAATGCTTAATTAATACTGGAGCTGTGTCCACTTAGCCTGTTATTCTGTCCTAATAAAGCATTGATGCAGGTTTAGATAACAGCCCTTTCTAAAGAAAACAAAACAAAGACCAACATTATATTCATTTAGTGTCTGTACAATTCGTCTGAGATGAAATAAAAGGTTTCAATGCAGTCTAACCCTTAAGTGTGTATGAATTATCATACTGAAAGAAGGTTTTATATCACTGCTTTTCTGTCTTTTGACCTTCTTATCCTCTCTTCTGTTTTGTAGCTGTGCAGTGTGGGAACCCAGGCACACCTGCTCACGGCCGTATATCCCGTTTAGAAGGAACGACCTTCTCCAACTCCATCGTGTACTCTTGTATGGAAGGCTATTTCCTCACAGGATCGCCCACACGCCAGTGCCTGGCCAACGGCACGTGGTCTGGTACGGCTCCAAATTGCACAAGTAAGTTTAGCATGCACAGAGGCATGACAGGAGGCCGGAATCATGTCTGCTGGTCCAGAAGGATTTTCCCTTAAAAAGGCCATTCTTTTGCACATTGTGAAATGAAAAGAAGTGCAAGTCTTTGTGTAATCGCTGTCAGAAAGTGTGAAATGATTGGTGTTTGGCCAGTCAGCTGTGGTCCCAATTATAGGAGCATGTTGGAAAAGACGAACACAGCAGAGAAGTGCGTTCAGATGTAATATGAAAACAAAACTGGTGATTGCAAAAGCATTACTTTAGGAAAACAGTAAAAGGAAATAAAACCTAATTAATTTAGAGTAGTCCATTACAATCTAGATGTCAGTAAATAATAAACTGTTATAGTGGATTGTTTTTTAGGAAAACTGATTTACTTCTAGTAAAATCCCCTTGTAAATCAAATGATAACTAATGAAGAAGACACACAAAATGGCAGATGTGACTTGAAAAACAGAAATTAACTAGCATTCTTTTGCTAAAAAAATAAGCTAAAAAATCCCCAAACGGTCAGGCAGTTTTTGATGTTTGGATTTCGACAAAACACTCTTTCCATAATTAAAAACTATCCCAATCTATATTTAATTTGCACTTTTTTTTTTTCAAAGAAAATGGCGCGTTCCTCTTTTTTGAAAACCATCGTTTTCTCGTTTCCTTCGTCTTTTTTTATTGAATCACAAGGAAAGATAAATGGTATGGGCATAATTTTCAATTTGGGAGTCAAATGGGTCTCAGGAGAGATACGCACAGGGAAGCAGGGAAAAGAGCAAATGGAATTGAATATTAATGATCAAATGTGCAGAATTCCAAAGGAGCTTTCTTGCCTTTTCTTCCACCTTTGAGTCGGATCAGAACCAAACTTGTTCTCCTTTTTATGGGGTCACAGTACATTAAGGTTAAGTAGTCAGTACAAGGACGTATCTGCTTAAAAAATGCCAACATTTCCCACCTTGTTCACCTCAGGAAATAAGCATTTTAAATGTTCATGGAAAATTAAATGTCCGAGATGGAAACTATATTTTTGAGTCTTTCAAAGTTACAGAAGTTAAAAAAAAACACAAAATGATGAAGAACTTTAAAAAGTACTGCTTCCTTTAACTTGCCATATAATTCATCACAGATTCCACAGATCTAAACTATTTTTTTTAAGTTTGTCAAAGTAGTTTGATATTAATTTGTTAAAATGTTTTCTACGCTTGCATTCAGACCACACATTCCAAAATAAATAGGGCCGTGTTGTCATGAACCAATTTAAAATCTTACTTTAATATTTTGTTCAATGTTTACTCTTGAAGAAGTACCAAAGACATTTGTTTTTAGCCGAAAAAGAATCTTCAATTAATCAAAAACTAAAATCTGTCTATTCTTGTTGGAAATATTATTGACGGCAGTAACTCTATTTAATGTTTAAACTAAAATGGAATTAAATCTAAACATTGATCTTACTGTGACTTGAAAATAAGATTAACCGTGAGGTGATGGAGGGAGCAAAGGCACAAGAATCGGGGTGCTGTAATATACTGAGGAGTAATTAACAAAAACATCAGAGCATGAAACCTCCATCCAAACCAAACTAAACATAGAATTCTCATTAAATTGTTTATTTTATTTCCTCTGGAATACTTGACCTATCATCTCCACTCCATGAAGGATCGTTTCCTGAACATATGGGCTCCTTATCTCCGTTTTTCCAGTCTTAACACAGCCTCCATACTAAACAGTGTAATCATTGACAACCATTAAAAGGGCTGTTTATTTATTTTTTGTTTATTTATTTATATATGTGTTTATTTGTTTGTTTGTTTATTATTTTATTTATTTATTTATTTGTTTTTATTTTTATTTATCAATTTGTTTGTCTGTTTATTTATTAATTTGCATGCTTGTTTGTTTATGTGTTTGTTTTTATTTATCTATCCATTTATTTATGTGTGTGTGTTTGTTTATATATGAGTTTAAATAGTTGTTTATTTATTTATTTTCTCTTTTTAGAAACCCTGCGAGAAGGAATTTTTATTTTGGATTGCACTGCAGCAAGAATTTTTTCGTTTGTTGCTGATAAGACAATATTTTTTTTTAAAAAAGGCATCAGATCTTAAATGACAAATGAACCCGGTGTAACTGTGACAGATGAAGACACAGGACTTAACCTAACCCTTTGGTCTGCAACCTTCAGCTCCAGGGCCTCATGTGGCTCCTTTAACCCTTCCATCGTGCCTCTCTGGTTAGAGAAAAATAAAGTTTTTAGTTTTTAAAAACTAACGGTACTGAGCCAGAATATTTTAGTGCGCCGTGAACCACGGAAAATCAATTGGAAGTCAGAAAGCACAACCAGAATTAAGGCGCACTGGAGTATAAGACAGATTTGCTATTTTTGAACAATATTTAAGAGCTCCTTATGGATTGATAAATACAGTAAGAGTCACAGTTGGCTC
Organism: Oryzias melastigma; assembly: GCF_002922805.2. Classification (NCBI taxonomy): domain Eukaryota; kingdom Metazoa; phylum Chordata; class Actinopteri; order Beloniformes; family Adrianichthyidae; genus Oryzias; species Oryzias melastigma. Next base: position 12,968,170 of record NC_050527.1, read on the forward strand.
CAATGTATTTTGGATTCATGTATTTTTGGTCAAAGATCTACCACAAATAGTAAAATAAACTTTTTCTTTGTTAATCACTGCTGACATTACACTACCTGGTACTTCATTGGCATCATTGAGCTGATTCTAAGTGACACAAGGTGACTTTTATTTTGAAAGGAAATGATGTGAACCTCTGTCGAAAGTTATAAACTGTTTTATATTTAAAAAAAAGATATTTTATCTTTATGTTTATGTTTTATTCATACAAAAGAAGTTATTTTTTTAATTTATTATCGTGGTAGGATTGATTTACAAATCCGTGTCTTATTTATCTAAAGGATGAATTGAGCCTTTGTGGCTCCTGCTGGGTTTTGGTCCATGAGCAATTGACCTAAAGTGACCCCTGACCTAACCTAAAATCATGATTTAATCAAATAAACTGGACTAAGGAGTTATCAATGCTCACTTGAGTTTCCTAATTTCCTTTCTATTTGAGCTTTTCACACACAAAGCAGGATGTTTGGACTCGTTTTTTTTCCCTATAAAAGACAGTCTAGTAATTATAGCTTTCAAATATTTACTCCTGTTCTAATAACTGCAAAACAAACAAAGAGAATGCACAAAGCGGGGAAATTAGAAAAGGATGAACACAAGGTTTAAAAAATATCCTCAACTTTAGGAGGAAACACTTTAAAGGAACCCAAACAACAGGAGGTTTAATGAGGAGCTTGCTGCTGGAAAACTAAAACCAGAGTTTCTCATACAGAAGAAGTAATTAACATGGTAGGAACAGATGTAGTGATTCCTAACCAAGAGCTGGTGCAGCAGGACAAACTGCAGAGCATGACTCTAAAAGAAATATGGGCTCTGTCCAAATCTCTCTCGTTGAAAAAACAAAAAAAAAAAAGGTTCTTAATCAGTGAAACGACCCGGAAGCTTTTGAATAGGTCATTTATGTTCAGATAATTATAAGGAAAGAAGGTTTGGTGTTTTACTCATTAGCCTCTTTAAGAATTTGGTGGTCAAAATCTTAAAAGCAAAACGGCGCCTGATTGTCTATGATTAAGGCAGAGGAGCATCAAAGACGAGCTGATATTCTTGCTTTTATGCCGTAAATTCCCGCTCTGCAGGCAACCAAAGGCTAACAGATGAACTCAGAGGCTATTGTGAAATAATTGTTGAGAGCTGAAATAACTGACCTGACCTTATATAAGATTCCCCTGGTTTCTGTTTTTAGCCTTTCTTGATGAATTGATGTGAATTTCATGTCGTCGGTGATTATGTGCTGTAAGTGCACTTCTTATAGTCCATTTTCTGACATAGAAGTAAACTTGGACATATCCATCAGCTGCAGGAAAGTTCTACAAAGATTTCCTTTTAATTTTTAAACTTACATTAACCAGCAGATCAAAGAAAAAAAGACATGGAAGATTTTTTTTTCACTTAATTAGCTAAACAAAATGCACGTTTAATGCACCGAATTAAGTGCAGAAATCAACTTTACAGCCAACTCACAAAATTAAGAATTCTAGGTGTCTTCTTCACAGCTATAAATGCTGAGAAGCTCATTTGTTTGTTCAATACTGCAAAAAAAAAAAAAAAAAAAATACATGTTAAGCAGCCGACACCATTAAAGTAACTCTAAATTGCACTTAAATATAGGTAGTTTCAAAGTTTGGCTAAATGGTGCTTATTGATTCATACAATTCAGCACCACGGACAGCGCAAAAAATACTGGATTAAAAAAAAAAAAAAGATTAACTCGCCTAATAGCCTCCAGTCAGCACCCTCTCAGCCTTCATCTCCTATAAAAGGCTGCTATTCTGGAAAATGAGGCCTCTGTGAAGACCTGCTATTGCCGGAAAATCCTCGCTTGAGCTATCTGTGAAGCTCATAAGCAAGTGAGAGGGTGTTATACCTCTGTGCTCCTGTCATTAGCTACCTTGAGACCAAGGACAAAGCAGTTACAATCATGGTGGTAGAACCGCTTTTACTAAAGTTACACCGTCTCAAAGGAAAAAGAAAACTGGATAAAAATCCAATCCACAAGTTTTGATGTGGTGAATGTTGTGCTTGTTCTTTCACACTTTCGTCCCATAGCCTCAATTTTCAAATCAAAACTAATTGAACTTCAATTAGATGTAGAATGTTTTGCTGTTTTAACAGTTTTTTTTTTGATTCCATAAAAAAAACCCTGACATTATTGGAATTTATTTTCCCTCTTCCACATTTTTCCTTTTTCCCTCCAAAAGCCATTTTCATAATTCACAAAGAAGGGCACTGAAATTTAACAAGACAAATCTGCTTCAGCTGGTCCCCCAAAACTGCTCTATCCTCCCACATCAATTTATCCACATTTGCAAAAACAAGTGCTCTCTGCCATTGCATTTCAAATAAAAAGAAAAAACGATGACTTTGGTCCCTTTTTTGTTATTTGGGGATTTTGATCAATGCAGCCAAACACATGAAATACACACGTTTCTGGAATTTTATCAATTCTGCATATTGTTTGATATCAGGATTGGATTTCTGAGTATGTCAAATTCCTTAATCTTGCAACAACACAAATTCAAGCCATTAGTTCATCTGTAAAATACTTCATAGACTCTATTCTGCTTCACCTGTAAACTTAGGCCAGAAATCCTTGTAGATCCATGATGTGACCTTTGAGCTTTTATAGGAAATGTCTGTATTTTCATCATTCATAAAACTGAGGAAAAACGTTAGATGCTTTGAATTGAAAAAAATTGACTCTATAAGAGTTTATATTCGAAGTTTCTATTAAAATAAATGAATAAAAATCATACCTTTGTGAAAAGAGTCTATGTTTCAGCTCGTTTTGGATGCATTTGTGGAAGGACACTCCAATCCATAATCTGCTCTGTCAGAAGACCCGTGTTGGTTCAGCAGGTTAAACTGGATATCATTCTGCATAATTTACCACATTGGGGCATCACGGATCAGGAGATGAGGCACTTCACTGTTCTGCCAGCTGTCCCTTTCTCTCCTTTTGAGAATTTGTGACGCGTCATCAAGAAAAAGGGACAGTAACCAACACATGACACGATTTTATCTTATAACGTTTTTTAATTTGTTAATTTTTGCAGTTTTATTTAATAGAAAAAAGGTTATAGTAAGGTTATTGTTCTTTAACGTGTCAACCTTTAAATTAATGCTTCCATTTTTACTATATTTTGAGTAATAACCGGTGTGTAAACATGATGCCATGATTAAGTGAATGGATAACAGTCATTTGACTTTATAAAGTAACATTTGAAGAATTTTTCTACCTCTACTACCATAACATTTTATTTTCCTGGCAAATAATTCCAATTTTGTTCTTCATATATCACTCATCCAACAATCATTCGTAAAGACGAGTTATTGTCCTTTAAAAATAAATCAACAGACTTTTATTTGAGTTGTCTGCAGACTCACGAGAGTCTTAAAACATGAAAATAAAATGACTCAAACAGTTCATCCAAAGATTGCAGTTTCTTAAAACCTGACAGAAATCAAGAACATAAATCTTTACTTGAAGGATGAGAAAACAAAAAAATAAAAATAAATCACTTTACATGTTTTACTAAAATACCAGCAGAACGATACAGTTCATTCCAAAACATACAACATAAAGAACTCCTACTTTCTGTAAACACAGAATAGCAATCTGTCTCTTTGTGTAAATGCTGACATATTTATTATTGATTTTATGGTTTGTGTGAACACACAATAGGAGTTAAGCACTTGGAGGTCATTAAAGTTTATAACTGCTGGCAGGGCATATTAGCACTCATAATCATTGGTTTTGTGTTCATGAAATAAGATTTTCCCCTGTTTTGTTGAAAGTGCAGAAACTTGCCAGGAAAGTACAACATCTTTAAATCTTAAATATTTTAGTTTAAGCTTTTCACAAACCCTGAATTTGTTTTATTTTATTTTTTTCATTGGGTCACGTAACATTTCTTTTTTCCAAAAGTCTTAAAACTAATTGAGCGGAACAAACTGCGTTTCCACTGTGTGAGTGTTCATCTCAGAAGCCAACAAAAGGTTAATCAAGCCTCCGGATAAAGTTACGATAAGACCTCTGCACAATAAAAACAAGCAGATCCTTCTTTCTTTGTAAGGCTCTGTCTTTTTTTATTATGAATATCATACGTTCGCCTGAAATGTGTTGCAAAATAGATTTTTCATTCCCGTGCTGTCTTTTTGCATAGAAATAGAGATTTACAAATAATTGATAAACAGATGTTTATGATTGACAGCTCCTGCTGTGCTGTCTGGGGAATTGGGGATTGTGTGTATTTGGCTCAGACTGGAACCCTCTACACACATTTCACCTAACACCTTGATGTGTTAAACAATGATACACATAGTTGGGGTTTTTTGGAGTTTTTTGTACATTTTTCCCTCTCTTCATCTCCCAGTTCATCCATAAATGACACATCTCAACAAATATGCCAACATTTAACTTAACCAGTGTTGTACTGTTATAACTCAAATGAATGAATTGGTCTTTGTACAACATTTTTTAGAGATTTTAACAATCCTTTAATAAAAGGCTGATCTTTGGTTGACAAATATTCATCTTTTTTGAAAATGTTTCTACCAATTTTCCTTTAAAAGAACAAAAACTATCTTAAAATACGAATTGTAATTATTTAGTTATTTATTTACTTAATTCAAACTTCATCTGATGTTTTAAATGTTGTGGCCAAAATCAAATCAAATCAAATCAAATCTTTATTTATAAAGCACTTTTCATGGCCAGCGCCAGCTCAAGGCGCTGTACATAAGAGACATAAAGAAAGAAAACATATAAACATTTAAAAACAAGCAAATGTCAATGATTGTAGTAATAAAATGAAACATCTGCAGAGACTAAACATTTTGGAGCAAACATCCTTCCTTTAGTCAGTGTTCCAGCCTTGATGGAATTCCCACTAGTATTTTCCTTAAAGTATCTCAAAGTATTGGTGTGACTGACTGCTGTTGAACTCATTAACCTCTCATTGAAGTCAGGATCTGTGCCCTCTTTTTAAAGCATGCTGTTATCACTCCCACCTTACAATAATACCCAACCATAACATCTCAGATATTTTCCCGTCAGGTTATAAAAATGATCATAGGCTCTTTTAAAAGTCTCTAATGATGTGCTCATGGTGGCAGATTCTGGCCGGTTGTTTTGGTGCTTCTGTACCTGAAATCAGCTTTTGACACCGTAGATCATTCTGATGGCACGTGGTCTGTCTGGGTCAGTTTTAGATTGGTCTGTCTCATGTCTCAGTGGAAGAATTTTTAA
>NC_050527.1:12973524-12975305 GCF_002922805.2 Oryzias melastigma
CGTTCCCCAGGGTTCAGTTCTGGGCCCTATGATATTCATTTTATATATGATTCCTCTTGGGAAACTAATTAGTAAATTCAGACACATTTCCGCCATCTGTATGCAGATGATATTCAACTTTAAATGCTATTACAATTTCCAAAAATCTCCTACAAAACCAGAGGGCCCTTGCCTTTCAAGCTGTTCCTCCTTGTCTCTGGAACGACATCCCTTTGTCAGTACGACAGTGTTTTAAAAGTCAGGTCAAGATGTTTTTATTCAAAAGAGCTTTTAGTTAATCTATTTTTGTCTTTTATTGTGTTTTACCTTGGTTTTACTGTCTTATATTTTATCTACAATATGTGTATAACTGGCTGTAATTGTATGTGTTTTTACTTTTTTATCTAGGAAAGGTGCGTTTAGAAATAAATATTTACTTACTTGCATTATTTTTTGTGGTCCGTTCTGTCTGGAGTGCAAAGGCAGTTAGAGATAATGTAGCAGTTTTCTGAGATTCCAGCTTTTATGCTACATTGGATGTAAATATATATATAAACTAATATAGATATTCAAGAAGATACATTTTCTCTTTGGGTTGAAGATTCACTACAGTTAAAGCTTGATGTATTTAAAAAACAAAAAGAGTTATCATGTCTAAAGTTAAATTCTCCACCCCACATACTGGTATATAATATGTAATTAAACCCCTTTATTTATTTATTTTACTGTTTTGTTTAAAAAAATTGTATATATTTATTCATTTACCCAATAATTAAAACTAGGTGAACTTACCATCTGTCTACAACAGAGATGGGGATTTGAACCTCAGACTAACACTTGAGTCGCAGTTAAGTCTCACAAACAGAAACTTGCATCTTATATCAAGAGTTGAAACTCAATAGAGGAAGTTGAGACTTGAGGTTTGGGACTTGTGAATGTTTGATTTTAGCTTAGAACATCACTGTCAGGTATAAAAGCTCTCCTTTTGCATTAAGAATGCAGGAACACTAACTACCAGTTAATGTATCCTCATGAGATGTTTAAAAGAGTTCAATGACAATTTGTGACACAAAAATATTTATTTTTACCTCAATTTTTAAGACTTTGACCAATTGCAAAAACTTCACAATTGACCTGGATTTGAAAAAAGTCCAATTAAAATATAAATCGAATGTTTCAACTTCTTATTTTGATTTTTTCTCATTTAACTTCAATGCATTTTTATGCAAATTACTGTAATCGTTCACATCTCTTTGGTACGTTGAACTGTGAATTTCACAAATTTCTTGTTTACATTTACACACATAAAAGATCAAATGATTCAATGTTGAATTTAAATATTTTGTCAAGAATCCCCTGCAGGCAGTATCTGCCTGAAGTCTGTGAAGAATCTGTGAAGAATCAGCAGAGAGATCTCCTCCTGCCTGATGCTTTGGCACGCCGATGCTGCAGCTGTCTTCTCTGGTTGTTTGTCTGTATGCGTTTAGTTTTGCCGGGAGCTAATGAGATGCAGCTATAGCAGGTTAAAACATTCTGACTGCAGAATATTTTAGCAGCTTCGTTTAAAAAACTTGCTCTTGCAGTTTGAGTTAATTGTCCATCTGTACCTCTCAGGTCCTTCTTTTACTTCCTCCAAAGTTTAAGCTCTTGCTTTACCACCTTTATTGTCCCTGCTGTCTTTTGGACTGGTGCTTGCGGTTCCGTGCCCTAAGGAAAGTCTTCTCCACTTAAAGCAGCACAGAGCTCTTTTCAGTTTGCTGTGGGTTTACAATATGTAGCCAGTACCATCAAGGCAAGCTGAA
>NC_050527.1:12975421-12981550 GCF_002922805.2 Oryzias melastigma
CTAGCCTCATTTTAAACAAAGCGTTACAAATAGCTGCTTCCAAAATGCTAATTTTCACATTTGAAATCCCCAGATCCGTGAAACAGCTTCAAGTCAGAATTGAAGTTGTGTTTCGGAAAGCCTGAAAGAGGTTTTCCTACAATAGAGAGCTGTAATTCCTAAATAAGTCTTCTATAGTTTGTAAATCCAATGCAAAAATGTCCTGAATAATTATTACTAAATCATATAACACACAATTTTAGCAAAAAACTTAAATGAATTTATGTTTTGAAGGCATTTCATGTGTTTACTCTTTTTTTCTGTAACTTTTGAATGTATTACAGCTGCAAACATTTCATCTTCTTTAGAAAGCTACATTGTGTTCCTATTCTGATGAACATTTAAACTGTTTTTTTGTGTACAGTAGCAGACTATGCAGAGCTACATCCCACACAGACCAACAAATGGTGCTTTTCTTTTGCCCAACAGCTAAATGATGACCTGTCAACAGCACATAAAAGGCGACAGCCACGAAAGTGTGACTTCCAACATCTTTAAAACAAAGCAGACTTTGTTATAGTGATTAGCCGCTCCTTGGAGCTTTCAAACGTGAGGAGTTACTCACATCGGGGAGAGCAATTAGCAGTTTTTTAACCTCAAATAATTGTGACCTATTCAATATTACATCTTTAGCTCTTTTTGTACATGATTGTTGGTGCAGCGATTTATCAAGAGTAGTGGGAAATTTGTCATTGTTGCCTTTGAGTGCTTTTGTCCTCAATTGTTTCGGAGGTTTGAAGTTTCTGTTCCTTGTAACTGTTTTAGATGTTTTATATAAATGTTATTTGGGACTTAGAGTTCAAATATTATTTCAAGTTGGTGGTGCAGTTGTTTGACTCGCAGTGAAAAGGCCCTGGTTTAAATCCCAGCCATTCTGCGAGGAGTTCACATGTTCCCTCCATGCAAGCATGGACTCTCTGGCTTCCTCACACTGTCCAAAAACAGAATTCTTAGCTTAACTGGTATCTCTAAATTAACATTTGGTGTTCATGTGTGGTTCTGCAATAGATTAGAAACAGTAAGAGGGGAGGCTCCAGCAACCCCCAAAAGAAATCAAATCTGGAGGCACTAATCGTCCAGAAAACACACAAGGAAGGTACAGGAATGATGTCAAAACTCAAGCATCTTCAAACACTGTAGAATGGCTTATATTGAAGTACAAGTAAAACTATATCAACATAGAAGGGTTCACATTATTTAATATAGACGAAAGTTTCACTCAAACGGACTTTCACACGTCCAGCCAGGCGGTGGCTCTACCACACAGTCGGGGGGCAAAGAAAGAGTCACCAAGGTGTTGAATCTAGGGAAAAGGTCATGGAGAGGGGAGGAATATAGGCAAAAACTAGTCATATGTTATGTTAAAACTTGACTGTTTATTAATGCGAGTTGTACATCTTTGTCTGTGGCAGTGATCACCTGTGGCGACCCTGGTATTCCTGCCAACGGACTAAGATTTGGCGAGGACGTCACAGTGGGGCACAACGTGACATTCCTGTGCCAGCCGGGGTACGTGATGGTGGGAGGAGACAACGGCATCACTCTGACCTGCACCAACAACGGGACCTGGAGTGGAACCATGCCAGAATGTCAAGGTAAGCAGCACCCACAGAAACAGGATTATATTCCACACTTGACACACAACGCCGTGCAAAAAAAGGACAGTCAACCTCGATAACCTTCAGACAACGCTGTAACAAGCCGCGCACATCTGCAAGACGGAGCGCACGCTTACCCGCTGAGATATAACAGGGTTATCGAGGAAGGTGACGCCGAGCTTCCTGCGTGGTCAGATAGTGTCACGTTAGAGTGCACTTGCAGGAAAAAAAATATTTGCATAAGAAAGTGCCGTTGAAGCAAAGTATGAAGGATAAAACTGTCATTTTGTGGAGTTGTTGTGCCATTTTCAGATATATATGTTGAAAACTAAAACAGAAAAATATCTGGTGAATGCCTTTTCTTTAAAATAGTTGAAAATGAACTTTATTTTATTAGAGTAAAAAGCTTTTTGTTTTTATTAATGTGATTTCTTTGATTTTCTCTTCAAATTAGGATGTAAAATTTATAGATTTTGTGAAACATTGTCGGAGAAACAAATTGATTTCATACAAAAGAGTTTTTTTTATATATTTTTATGAACTTTGTTTTATGATGGTTACAAAATTGCAATTATAATGCAATAATGAAAAGAAATTACAAATAAATTGCCTTGTTTTGTTCTTTTTGACAAATTTGTCTTCAAAACACACATAGGATTATAGCTTACTTTTTTTTTTCTTTTTTTACTCAATTATTTATTATTATTTTTATCGTGTGGCCGCGGTGCAGAGTGGTCTTGGCCATAGTGGAGTTTGGACTGTGACTGAGGTTGTAGACAGGTGTCTTTTATATAGATAATGAGTTCAAACAGGAGTCAATAATACATGTAACGAGTGGAGGACAGAAGAAGTTTCAGGTCTATGAGAGCTAGAAATCTTGGTGACCAAAAACTTATTTTCCACCATAATTTACAAATAAATTCTTTAAAATGTTGATTTTTCTGGATTTTTTTCCCCTCATTTTGTCTCTTTTAATTGAGATATACCAATGATGTAAATTACAGGCTTCTCTCATCTTTTTAAGTGGGAGAACTTGAACAATTGGTGGCTGACTGAATACTTTTTTGGCCCACTGTAAGTATATGTCATTTACCGTTTAGTTGTTATGTGGCAAGACAAACACAGAGCATAATATAGGGGGAAATGATATAAAGTCATACAAACTAGAACATTATTTGTAGAGGTGGGGCAAGATATCCGTATGGCAAACTCACTGGTCCTCTTTTCGCTTAATCGGTTTCTTAAAATAATACAAAAAAAACTCCACCAGGGGGCGCTTCTTGTGAGCATGGCAGTGAAATGTGAGGAAGCGAAACCATCATCAATTTTTACCAGAAGAATACGTTTTTAGCCTAATGCCTAAAAACATAGTGGCGGGGATTCACTTTCGATGCTGCAGTGGGGAGGGGAGGGGCTCCTTACACGCTCTCACCACCTGCTCCGCTGATAGATGAAAACGCGCGGAGACGGCAGAGCAACGGCGAACAAAAATGCCCAAGCTGTGGCTGTATTTTTCTAAAGTAGACGCAGAAAGCGCGCTGTTTCTAATGTAACAAAAGCATGGATTGCAAACACCGCGCTAAAATATATCAGATACTAGCGGAGAGTTGCAAAGCGTCTGACCGCCCAAATAAAATGCCTAGTGGTGTTATTGATCCAACTTTTGTGTAGGCTAGCAGTACACATGGATATCAGCACTGTAAAAAACAATGATCATATAATATCAACAGGCTTAAAGTTCATATGTTGCCTCAATAATAAATAATTATTTGACATAAAATGTAAGAATAATTAAAACGCTGCATTGTTCATTTTTCTTTCCACATTTATTGCTCTTTCAAGTGAGAAGATTATTTGATATACTCTATATTTTAGTTCATAACTGGAGCTTTGTTTATTAGTGACCTTAAAATGTATGTAATTATTGTAAAGACACTAGTATTTATTGATCATTTTATTTTAATGTTGGAAAGGGTGTTAAATTAACATATTGTGTTTTAAATTGTTCTTAAAAAAAGATATATTTGTTTTAAAAATAGTTATATATCACAGATTACCAAGGTAAAATATTGATTATTGCAATGTTTCCCACATCGAGATACAATCGGTATTGTGAGTCAAGTATCGGGAATCGCATTGTGTCGGGAGTTACCCTGAGATTACCAGCCCTAATTATCTGTCTGTCGACCATTATGTAACCCCACTAGTTTTTGATACTGAAATGTACTAAACAAAATAAAAAATACTAAATGGAAGCTCTTATAAAAAGGGGAAAAATGTATATTACCTGTATAGTACCTGTTGGATTACTTCCAATGGTTATCTTAGAACTCCCTTGTCCTCTCGCTTGAATCTTGGGCCACTTCTGATAAGAATGTGGACATGATCCTGTGATACATGCCTTTTGTGGCTGACATGCTGATGGACAGCTGTGACATGGCCTGAGGAGCTGGCTCTTCTCTCTTGAGCCATGTCTTTGCAGCTTAGTGTTCTCTACATGCACGTTTGAGCACTCCACGTTGTTGAACAAAAAGCTGCCCGCTTGTGTTTGAGTATTTTATCCTTTGGGAGAGCCTACTTCAGTCCTGAGTGTGTTGCTGGCTTTGCACTGGAGTACTGTGTTTGCTGAATATCTTTAGAAGTTTCACAGACAATCTTGACACTTTCTCAATACTTTTGTTTGTTCTCCTGCCTTTTTTTGTTTTGTTTTATTGTTATTTTATGATGAATCTCACGCTTTTTTTTGCCAAAGCCCATCTCCAACGAGTTGAACTTGTTTCCTGATGTTTTATTATTTTTCTGTTGGGTAGTCATTCCATCTTTCATTTTAAGAATAGTGGATAAAACCTAGTCTTCTTGACAGGAAAATAAAGCCAACATTACACTTCAAAAGCTATCATTATCCAGAGGAGGTGTCCTCGGGCATCCCTAACCCAGAGACATTTGCTCCACAGCCTTCACAGGATATTAACATACCTATTTTAGGCCTGTTACACATCAACCCAGCATAAATTACACCTACTCTAATACACATATCACTTTACAGCACAGAATGGAGCTGTAATCTGTATTATTCAACGGGGAAAGGGATGTTTCATGAAGTATTTTCGGTTATTGTTAAGTTTTAACATGTCTACATGTTTTTTTTTTTTTGTATTTTCTTTCCTGTGTTATTTTCAGATCTATCTACTATTAAATACTCCAGAGCGAGTTCAGGTGTTTTGTAGGTTTTACATATAAATATTGAAAAAAATTGTGTAAAACTACGTTCACATCGCTCTCGACAATGCACGTTTAAGCAACCAGTTCCAATGAAAAGTCTATGTAAACACGTGTATCAAACTCACTTGTCAAGACACGTTTTTTTGACAGTTTTTGGGGCTCCTTCAAAATTCAGGGAATGTATATTGAAAACTTTTTTTACACTATTATATTATCTTAAATTAAGTTTTTTTTAATACTTTTATTGTATGTTACAATTTTATACTTCATTATTAACAAAATAATGAATGCATTATTACATTATCCTACATGGAGCTCCAGATGAGTTGAAAGCAGGAGAAGCTTCCACGATCTAATCCAGGGGTCACCAACCTTTTTGAACCTGCGGGCTACTTCATGGGTACTGAATCATATGAAGGGCTACCAGTTTGAAATAATAAATTTGCTTAATTTGCCTTTAGTTCTACATTATTAATAATGAATAATGATCCTCATCTATGTGAAGACACTGATTTCTTTGATTATCAATAATGACAACAAGCTAGGAAACAGATATCAATATTCAGAACTTCATTAATCTAAACAGATCTTGTCACATTTTGAGGTAATGACCAAATGACATTTTTTTAACTAAATTATAACTCATTAATGAATTATTATTAATTAATTATAACTATTAGCAGTGGATCTACTCTCCTACGCTTTAATTCAGTCTCATGCACCCGTCGCTTTATTTTTCTTAAACCTCCGAACAGGTTGATTGACAGATCCCACAGCAGACAAGAATCTGCGCATGGTGCGTTCACTGAGCTAAGGACATAAGCGAACAGCCACTCGGCCCAACTCTGTCTTTGTCATTTTTAAACAATCCGCAGCAAAACAAATCAGTTTTTCAGAGAACTCTTCAACACAATTTAATCAATCGATTATATCCGTATCAGTGCCGGTGTTCTATGTTTTCTCTGATAAACTGCTTCGTTTTACTGCCGATATCCGGGGCTCAGTGAACGCACCATTCAGAAACACTCAGCAGCTCTGGGTTCTGTTTCATTAAACATGAAACTTTAACCAAATTCTAGGAATTTAGAAAAAACAGTGTCAGAATGATACGGTTTCATAATAATGCGATAAAACACAAACCAACTGACGCGATAAGTCATTATAAACACGGCAATTTGTGTTTTTTTTTTTATTTGATCGTCTAAAAAGGAGCATTTGAGTGACGTCACATCAGCGTGCCGCGCTGGTTCGTGCAGCGAGTCCACTGACA
>NC_050527.1:12983312-12986145 GCF_002922805.2 Oryzias melastigma
ACTCAGAATTGGTGTTTTTATCTCTTAGACCAGTGGTCTCCAACCCTTAAGTGGCTGCAGACCGGCCAACCTATGAGGATTTTACCATGTCCCGGGGGCGGGGGGCTAGTGGTGTAAAGTCACAATTGAACATTACACCTGAATAAGAACATGTGCTTTAAATGTAATAATAAAAAGTTCTGAAAATAGATGTGATCATCCTTTTACGCGGTCATCTGAAGTGTGTGTAAAATGGAAGATTCATAAAAAACTTGAGGTCACTTAATTTAGTGTCATGTCAGGAGTGGTTAAAAACAAGTTTAATTCACAGTATTACTACGACAAAATCATCTCATAAAAAAATTATATATGAACTAAATGTAATTAAATTTATTATTTATACTTAATAGAAAAACGAATCAGACTACCTTGAACGCAGTGTTAATTTCGTTGACGAAAAATTTTCGTCATCGTCTTCGTCAACGACATTATTTATCCAACAAAAACGAAACGAAAACGAAATGAAAACTCCCGCCCAGACACGAAAACTTTAACTAAATTGATAGAAATTTTCGTCAACGAATAAAAACAAAACGAAATTGTTCTTCGAAGACGACGTCCAATCATAATGACTGCTGGCGGAGGAGGGAAGGAGCCAATGCAGAGCGATCCAATTAGAACACAGAGCCCTGCAGCCCGCCCGGGAAGACGCTAATTCAATGAATTGTGTCTGTAATATAGGTGAAAAATGTCTAATCGAGGTAGAAAAATAAAAGTACATATATGGACAAACATTTTACATTTAACACGACCTTCAATAAGACGTTGTGTGGAGCGACATCACAGGCAAAAACACAAGAAAACCTTAAGCGACGTTTGCAGACAAGCCAGCCTGAAATCCAGCAAAGGTAAACATACAAACACGATTATTTCCAGCGTATTGGGATGAATCCGAATTCCTCCCAGACCCTTCAAACTGTTGTGGCATTTTAAAGAGTTGGATTATCTGACATAGTTGTATAAGGGGTTACTCTAGCCAAGCTAATTAGCGCCGGTACTGCGCGATGGAGAAGCGCTTTTCTTCACACGGGTGAAACTCTGAAGCTCAGAGGTTTACATTTAAATGTAAGTCTGGCTTTATTGTTTTAGCATGACGTTTGTAAAGTTATAAATCGATGTTGTTGTGTATTTCCGAGCGCTAGCAGCCCCGCTGCTTCTCAGATCAATCAGTCAACGTTTTAATCTCCAACACCACCATGTCTTACATGACAACAGCGCCCTCTATTGGCCGGCGGTGGTATTACAGTTCACCACACACATGCTGTTCAAGCACAAATAACATCCTCACATGTGTCCTGGACAGCTTACTCCCTAGTTAATGTTTTTTTAATGCATTTTTAAACTTGACTACCTCCTCAATACAAGTTTTTATTTTTATTTTTTAGTGTTCGGACATTTATCATAAGACTGGTGTTATGCATATTTACATGTGACCAGCACAGAGTGTGATGGAAATTCATGTTTTGTCCACATGTAATACGTGCAGCCAGGATCCCGTTGCTGCATTTCTGGAACGCATTTTAAGTGTGTCCAAGGCGGAATTTTTTTTTGTTGGTCGCATGTTTTTTAAAATTAAACTTTTTTTTTTTAGTATTAATATATATATATATATATTTATTCATTTTTACTACAAACAAGACATACACCTAAGAGAAAAATAAAAAACAAACAAACAAACAAAAAACTACTATATAACAAACAGCACAATAGAACAGTAAGTCTAGACCAGGGGTCACCAACCTTTTTGAAACTGCGGGCTACTTCATGGGTACTCAATCATACGAAGGGCTACCAGTTTGAAATAATACATTTGCTTAGTTTGCCTTTAGTTATTCATTATTAATAATGAATAATGATACTTCTCTATGTGAAGACACTGATTTCTTAGCATAATTATCAATAATGACAACAAGCTAGGAAACAGATATTAATATTCAGAACTTTATTAATCTCAACAGATCTTGTCACATTTTGAGGTAATGACCAAATGAAATGTTTTTAACAAAATTATATCTTATTAATAAATTATTATTAATCAATTATAACTATTATTAGTGGATACCCTCCTCGAACGCTTTAATTCATTCTCATGAACCCATCACTTTATTTTCCTTAAACCTCCGAACAGGTTAATTGAAAGATCCCACAGCAGACAAGAATCTGTACACGGTGCGTTCACTGACCTCTGGACATAAGCGAACAGCCACTCGGCCCAACTCAGTCTTTGTCATTTTTAAACAATCCGCAGCACAACAAATCAGTTTTTCAGAGAACTCTTCAACACAATTTAATCAATCGATTATATCCGTATCAGTGCCGGTGTTCTATGTTTTCTCTGATAAACTGCTTTGTTTTACTGCCGATATCCGATGCTCAGTGAACGAACCATGCAGAAACACTCAGCAGCTCTGGGTTCTGTTTCTATTGCACATAAAACTTGAACCAAATTCTAGGATTTTTTAAAAAACAGTGTCAGAATGATACGGTTTCATAATAATGCGATAAAACACAAATCAACTCACGCGATAAGTCATTTAACATGGCGATGTGTGTGTGTGTTTTTTTTATTTGATCGTCTAAAAAGGAGCATTTGAGTGATGTCACATCAGCGTGCCGCGCTGGTTCGTGCAGCGAGTCCACTGACAGTCTCAGAAGTCTGTTCAGTGGAATGTAAAAGAATGTCCAGAACAACTGTTCAGGCTGCAGAAGTGCGGCTACCGATGAAGCGATGAGGAAATCTTGGTTATTGATTTTACAGAGGAGATGCACGATCAGCTGTGACGCTGATCTCTCA
>NC_050527.1:12986171-13000926 GCF_002922805.2 Oryzias melastigma
CTTCAGGCTCCAAGCTGCAAAAGTGCGTCTGCAGATGAAGCGATGAGGAAAGGGGGAGGAGCTGCGCGATTCTGTGTATCAAGCACTTTGATGCTGCGGGACCTCTCGGTGCCCCGAGAGGTCCCGAAAAACAAAATTTTCGAGCAGCTCACAAGTAAGTTGCGCTATTTTTAGAAGAGACCTGCGGGCGACTGATGTGGTGCTCGCGGGCGACCTTGCGCCCGCGGGCGACGTGTTGGTGACCCCTGGTCTAACCAGTACTTTTCCATTGAAAAACAAATCTGTAAAGGATCTTGTTGGCAGGAGCAGGGCTAGGGTCATTGATCACTCAAACCTTAGATTTTGTAGAGATGACCACATAAAGTGTTAAGGCCTTTGAGGGAGTTCCTTCCCTCCTGACGAACATTGGCGTGATGCCACTCAAGGCCCACTTTGGACATATATATGTGGACCCCATTTTTGTCTGTCATGGCAACTTTGATCCAACGTTTTTATTAAAACGACTAAGATTCAATTCAGTTTTGTGGTCACTTTCTTCCTTATCAATGAACACACCTGAGGTTAGTAGGGACTTCTTCAAAAAAACAAAAATTTCTGATGTTTATTATGCAAAAAAGTTAATAAAAATGAACTTTTAGGTCATTTTAAAGGAATGTAAAGATACAACACCTTTTGAGATTGGGTCTAAATTCACCAATTTATAGAACAAGTGATAGAAGACTTGTACAACTAATCATACCGCTGTCCATTGAAGCCCTTTGAGGATTCTTCTAAGCTTACATAGCACCCCCCCCCCCTCCACCCATTTAAAGTCTTCAGGCGGTGGATATTGCTGCCGCACGCCCATCAGTCTGTAATTTATGATCCTCGTGCATGGAGGCATAGATTAGCATTTCTGCTATTGACACTAAAACAAGGAAGATTAACTTGTACAGCCAACAGTTCAGGAGTACACTGGCAAGAGGAGAGCAGACAAGACAAATGGTGGCTTATTGTTGCTAAGGAACTGCTCCCACGTGGCTGTATCAGCAACCGCGAAGCAAGCTTTTTGTTTTATGTTTTGCCTCTAGAGGAATGACAAGGGACAAATTACATGTGAGGAGAAGACGCAGCGTGTGAGAGACAGACATGAACACACAAGTGCAACAACCTGTTGAAAAAAGCATTCACAAGAAAAGAAATATATAAAATCAAACAGAGAGGATGTTTAGAATACTGCTTTTCTTCACCTCTTCTTTTTGTTTCCGTCTTCCTTTGAGTTTGCATCTAAAATGAGATGATTTGTAATGTTTTGTTTGCATGGCCCATTACTCCCCTGTACGGTGATGGTGTGAATAAATGCTGCTGGCCACTTCGAGTTTAAGCGAGGTAGAATGACAGAGTGAGCTTGTGGGTGAACAGGAGAGCTTCGGAAACTCCCCATTTCTAACCCTTGGGAGGATGGGAACACACTGGAGAGTCGCACAGGCTCCCTCATTTTTCTCCTACCAGAGGTAGGGCCATCTGAGGCCTGTCAGGTGGCGTTGACCTGTATACATTAGAGCGTGACCCCTGAGGTCGCTGCCCTCCCTCCCACTCTCACTTCTCCAGTGGTAGAGTCTCTTTCTCCTGGGATCAATGAATAAAAGAAAGGGAAAGAGAGAAGTGTTTGATTGCTTGGTGAGCACTCGACTTTAATTTTGCTTTTCCGCAGTGTGGATATTAGAATAGAATACAAATTTCCCAAAGCCTTTTTTCTTCTTGTCACGACTCCCCTCCTCTCCTTTGGTCTTTTTCTAAGACTATCTAGGACAAGGAACTGAAAGCCAGAGTGTTAACCTACACTGCAAGACATTGTGAGAACAGATTGAGAGAAAAGCTATTTTTGTCTGAAACCAGTGAGGTCGTGTTTTTTTCTTTTTGTATTTTGCATGATTGGGCTGAAGTGGAAGGTGTAGCCCTTCAGCCCCAAACAGGACAGCTGCTATCTGGGATGTAGCTGGGTTAGGCGTAAATAGATGGAACAGAACGTAAGATGAAAGGAAAGCAGCAAAAGACAAACAACGGACAAAAAGGTTTTTACATGTGCCAACTTATCTACATAATTTTCCACATAAAATGTCGGGTTCTGACTTGGCGTTCGTGTGTGATGCACATACTGTACACAAACTAAGCAGATGACGCATCCTAAGCCTCACTCGGCGAGGATTCCTTTTGAATCCAGGTTTGACATGTTCAGCTAAGAGGCACTAATGCTGCTTAGAAGTACTTAGGAAAATGGGCCACTCTCTTCTTCTTCTTGTTCGGTTCTGCCTGCCACCCATGCCTGAAGTTTTTCACGTTTCAAATCATTTCTCCAGCAGAGCTTACTGGATTAAAAGACCTACTCTTTTAATCAGTGTAATTTGCCTACTTTGTCTGTGTGCTTGCACATTCTTTGACTACAACTTTCCCCTTCAATTGTTTTTTATCACACACACACACTGCAGAGTTACTGAAACAAACTTTCATTTGTTGTGCTGTTCAAACAGAATTTTTCTAGTGAAACTCCAAAGCAACATGTTGACTCCTCAGCTTTGCAAATTTGTTTTTTTGACTCTGAAGGCAAGACATTTTATACAAACTTTTTTTTTTTAAGAAATCCAAAAGAGAACTTTTAAGAAAATCAAATTGCAGCTTTTATACGAGTTCTTTCTTTGTTCATCATGACCCAGATATATTTCCTAATATAATATACTTTTAAAGCATGTATACAGTGTACCTGCTGTACCATGTCCACATGGAAATGCCTTGGAACTATTGTCAGACAAGAACAAAAAGTAGTTCCACCTTGGGGAGATTGTGTGAAACTCCCTCTGCAATCTGTTACAAAAAATAATTCAAACTCAATTTGTAGAAAAAAATGTAGCAGAAAAACTGTCTTATATTCACACCTTCATGACCCTATAAGGGGGTAACTGGTGATTGGAAGATTGCAGGCTCGGTTACAGCGTTGCGCGTCGAAGTGTAAGACACTGAACCCCACTTTGCTCCTAGTGGTTACAGGTTGGCGCCAATGTTGGGCAGTGGAGTCGCCATTAGTGTGTGAATGGATGAATGGGACGGTGACTGCAAAGAACTGTGGGTTCTCAAAGAAGGTAGTATGGCACTAAATAAGAAAATGCCATTGATCATATGTTGGTAATAATGGTTGTCAGACATTAACGGATCAAAAAAATAATTTAAGCAAAATCTTAATTTGAATCATCTTCAAAATGGCAACATATTGTGGTCGATTGGGTGTATTGTCCTCTTCAGTGGTCGTTTATCCCCACTGAACTTTGGTAATCTACCAGAGACCTGGGAGCTTTGCGCAGGCTTTTGGATGTTTCTTGCATGCAGCACCTTTTTTAGACAAAGGTTAGAGATGTTCTAGTAATTTTCTGAAGCTCTTTCAGTTCAGAGATTACAACCAAAAGTGCTTTAGTTCGTACAAAGACCAACTCTGTCCTTAGATCCCTCCCAGGCTGAGTAGTGGTGAGCCGCAGAAACAGCCGCACTCAGGAACCGTTTGGTGTTTTAAAACTAACCGTAACCGTAATCCTAATTTTAACCTTTCCTCTGTGTCCGTGTGGCCAATTGCTCCTCCATGTCAAGGTTCATGATATCATTCAAAGACTCTCCCAGTACAGTTCACCCTCTACTGCACGTCACTGGTACTTCCTTCTCTGTGACCCAATTTGATGACTTCCTGTCCTGCATTTCTCCAAAGAGGGAAAACTTTAAATTTGTATAATCATCAGATCCTCCTCTGTGTTGGTTTTGGACTCCACCTGCCAATTTTGTCATCAACACGTCACATGGCAAAGCTTCCTGATTGGTTGACGCTATGTATCTTCTACAAAGTTTTGATTTTTGAACTCTGGATGCACTGCAACGCTCAAAACTGCACCTCAATGTCTAACTTGCACCACAGAACCTCTGATCACATCTGTACACTTGACATTGAAACTGGACGCCCCTGACGCACAGATCACGTTTGGTGCAAACACATCTTAAGGCATCCATCCTCACCTGTTCTTGTGCAGTCAGACTAGTGTCTTAGGTCTAGGCTGTTATAAGACACTAAAAGTAATTCCTGATTTTAGCCATTTCTTGCACCCTCAAGCAAAACACTCCATGCTGGAGCTTGTCAACTACAGCAGTGGTTCCCCAACCTCTGGGCCCAGAACCGGCAACGGGTTGCAGACAGAAAAAAGAAATGAATGCTCTAACTTAGATTATTTCCGTTTAGTTTATTTTCTGATCCTGAAGGACGTTTTACAGGGGGAGACAGAGCTCTGACTTCTGACAGTAACATTTTATTTTTATTTTTTATTTTTATTCAGAAACTGGAAGCTTACTAATGCCAACTTGGACCATGTTCGGACCGGTCCGTGAAAACAACATATAATTTAAACCAGTCTTTGGCCTGAAAAAGGTTGGGGACCAGTTTAATCTACAGTGTTTCATCTTTTTCCTTCTTGCTCCCCTTTGGTTTTTGCTGCCTTGTTATTAACCATCTTGCCAAAGTACTGATGGATCTCTGTTATATTTTACCCTGGATGACAGCTCCGATGCTGCCCCCTTTCTCTGGACTACTGAACACCTGTCTGGTGATGGAGTGGAGCTTACCATGGAGAGCGAGCAGCCTTCTTTCGGGTCTTGTTCTCAGCGATTTTAATCTCGTCTTTTGACCAGTTTATGATCCCAGTAAAATTTCTGATGGGTGTAACTGCTGATTGCCCATCTCATATTTCCCCCATTAACCTATCCCCCCTAAGGCCTTTCGCTGCTTCCAAGCCAGCATGTTCATGTGTCTGTGTACTGTGAGGCTTTTCTGTCCTCCATGTCTGCTATGTTGCCTTCTGGTACTAATGTCCGCCCAATGTCACTGCTGTATATCTTAGTGGTGTAAATTAGCCAGATGCCAAGCAGATAAATGATGAGTCCTCGGGCTGCATAACAACACTTCTTTTTTTTAAAACTATGATCATTTATTCTCATCCCTAAAACCACTATGTCATCTGTGTCTCCACAGGTCTGTCTCTTGGTGCAAATTTAAAGAACTGTGAGCCACAAATTATGCGTTTGCCTAATAGATTTGTTGTGCACTAACTTTGTGGCTCAAAAAGACATAAAATGACCCTTCATTTTCACAGATTTTATTCAGAGTTGTCCAAAAGGAAAATGCCTCACAGTGGAATGACTCAATTTCTCTGAGCTACAGAAGGACTTTTCCCCGTGATATAATCCACTGTAAAATGTTGAATAGCTTGCTAAAATGGCTGGTGTCATTTGATCCATGTTGTGCGATGACTGTGATAAAAAGGTTGTTTTTTTATATCCTTATGTAACAGTCCTGCAATAACAAACATCCGAACGGTGAGACAAGAGAATCAAATGGATCATTGCAGATTTGAAAAGCCCAAATAATCTAACATTTCACATATGACTAAAAAAAAAAAAAAACAGATCATTACTTTGTTCTTGCATGTTCTCCTCTATTATTTTGTTGAGTTAATGTTTTTTTGTGGTTTGAATTTAAAGTTGTGTATTTTTAACACATTATGAACATTTTGATATGTTTTATCAGGGCTGTGAACGTTAACGCACGCAATTAATCATAAAGAATTAACACGTTAATTCGCGAAGAAACAGTCCTTTGCTTTGCCGCGGTGGTTCAGGCTTCCACGGCGTGCGTCAAAAACACTTTATTGGGTATTATCCCTCTTATACCATGGTCACATACAAAAGACAAATACCCTATTGATTTTTAGTACTTTGTTCTTGGTATTTTTTTTCGGCTTATATCCCTTTTTTACAAAAAGTGGACATTTTGATCCGTGGTCTGGCGCGTTGTCATGGTAACATGACAACATGTCGACTGCAGCGACAAAGGAAAGCTATATAAATGCTGATCGTCCCGATAGATTAAATAAAGCATCAGCTCAGAGAAAAAGTTCCACACTTATAGCTTGTTTTTGTCCAGAAGATAAGGATTTTTTTAAGCATCCTGCGCTGTGATATAGAACATTTGGACTATTTGACCGCAACCTCTTTTTAATTTTTGCAGATTCATTTCTTATGTCTGTATGCCAGCATCTTTGTTTTCATGGAATAAAACTGCAGAAATAAACGTCTTTAGAGTTCTGCTTATCTTTCTGTTGATGTGTTTTGTACACTTCTGAGTTAACACTTGAGAAATTAAAAAATTTCAGACAGTAAAAATGAAGGAAAAGCCGCGTATTGTCCTATAAAATTTACCGAGTAAAACATTGTGATTAACGCAAAAGTGTGATTAATCTGATAATTGTTTTTAATCGATTGACAGCACTAATTAAAAATAAATGTTCTAAAAGTTCTGTGTGCGATTTAAAATAAATCAATCATGATTAATCGCAATTCATTTATTTCAAGGTTTGCGATTAATTTTTTTTTTTTTTTTATCGATTCACAGTCTTAGTTTTTATATAACCTTAAAGTTGTGTTTTGGCCTCAATAATTCATTTTGCTCTTTTTTTGTTTCAATAATAAACAATAATTGTAAAGAGCCTTTTCCTATTTTTTTATTGGAAATGATGCATTTGTCATAAAAAAATTATCTTGACATAAAATCTAAATTTTTCTTTATATTTTTAGTTTGATTTAATAAGTACCTTTTGAATCAATTGGTATTCCAACTGAAGTTTTTGTATCTCACAACATAGTTGTGTATGTTTTCCATGTTTGGTTTCGGTCTCAGTTCCAATATCAGTTACAGATCTAACCGTACGTTGAAGCTGCTTTATATGTATTACCTCTACTCTGGATCATCCTGTATTGAATCCTGCTGTCTCCACAGTGGTGACATGTCCTTCACCCCCCTCCATCCCCAACGGCCTCCTGGAGGGCTCGGTCCGGGAGTGGGGGGCCAGTGTGAGCTACAGCTGTCTGCCTGGATATGAGCTGTCCTTCCCCGCTGTGCTTACCTGCACAGGCAACGGGACGTGGAGCGGAGACCTGCCTCAGTGTTTGCGTGAGTCACACCTTCCAGCCTTAATTTGTACCTTCCTGCATGATAATTACCAAGATAATTGCAGAAGTCCGTGGAAGAACGTGGCGGGCTGCAAAGTGAACAAAAATATTTCTCCTACTTTTTGTTCCTTCCTTTTCTGCTACAGATCAAGAGTTCTTACTCGGTCGTAAAAAAATAGAGATAAGATATTCGGCCTCGCTTTGTGGGTTTGACAGAAAAATTGGCAGGTTTTCCTTTTTGCATTAAACAATGAAAACATATATTAACAGGAACGTCTATTCAAGCAAGAATAAAGATTGTACAGTTTTTTTAATCATTTCTGGAGACGTTTTGACATAACTGTCATCTTCAAATATCACATAAGAGGAACACGTGTTATCTTGCCGCATGCTTGTGTAATTCTTATGTTGGTATTATTAACAACTTGACATTTAAGCCGTTTATTTGAGTTGGTGGCTTTAATGGAATTCATGAATAAGAAATGATTAATAGCATTGGAGTCACGGCTGAAGTTCTTTACTTGAAATGCTTGATTAAAAAAATATATTTTCAGATTTTTTTTTTGATAATACACACAAAAAGTTCAAATGTATTAAAGAAAAAAAGTGAAGTGACCTCTGGTGTCAGACTTAAAGCTGTGGCATAGAAAATGAATGAGCTTTAGTACAGTCAGATTTCACACAAACAGTTTTGCAAGTCTGCAAATAACATCTGCTGTGCTGGATTGCTCGGCTGGTATCTCACTGTCATCTACATCCCTCTCAGATTATGTTTGTCAGATAGGAGTGAAATATTAATGGCGGTAAAGTACATATGCATGTTCCCCTTCATGTGGGTTTTTCTTAGATTCTTCTAAAATGTGAGTACAAAATGAAAATCAAAGAAATGCCATCCATGATTTGATGGCAGGCGGACTTTGCTTATCGAGCTTTACTACTGAAGATAGCAATTTGGAAAATATCTTACATAATAATCAGTGAAGACTGATATATTTATTGTATGCCGGGTTCACAGCACATGCGCATGTGTGGATTCCGCGGGAAATCCGCCTCACCTCCAGTTCACACCAGATGCATATTTTTTGCGCGCTTCTGCTCATCTGTGGTTAATAACAGCTTCTACCTAATTTGGCATCGTCTATCTTGACTTGCTGCCAACAGTTCCCTTCCTCTCTCTCTTTGATTGTGTTTTTAGACTCCCTAACCCGCTTCGCAGTCGCCCCATTTACGTTAATCTGTGATTTTTTTTCAGTCACATGACTCCTCCAGTTAATCACAAAAAGTCAGACAACTCAAGATGCTTGTATGAAACTTTTGATTTCAAAGGAGTGGCGGGAATTTCCCAGGAGGAGAGTGCAGTTGAAGAGCACGCCAACCTGTCCGCTATACACACAGCAAGGCTGCATGGAGAAAGGGCATTAGCTGACTCAGAAGTTGTGGAAGATAATTATTATCCAGAGTGGGTGTTTATCATGGATGAAACTGGCAAATTGTGGATAGAGATGCTCTCTCGCACTTACATGATAAAGGAGGAAGCGCATGCTTTTTTAAGGCATAGAGAGACAGAGTGACAGTCTTAATGAAGAGTTTGCAGAAAACAAAAAAACTCTTTATGTTGCATAATACTCCAATGTTCTTGAATAAATGTTTGCTAAGTATGATCAGAAGTGTTTTTCATGAGTATAGATCGGTCACGGATATTCTTTGGCTGTGGGAGGGTGGGTGGTGAGACGGAGGTTATCCATACTCACGGATTCGGCGTACTTGCGGAGGTCTCCGCTCCCTAACCCCTACAAATAGGGGGGAATACTTTATTTTAATCTCTATAGTCTGTTTAGATACAAAAATATGATTGCATTTGTCAATTGCAGTATTTGATGGTGAAAAACTGGTTATATTTTGAAAACTGACCGGATTTTCTCGTGTGTCTTGGCGTAACTTCCTGCCAGGATTGACGTGGATCGCTCGCGTCTTGCACAAAAAAATAGACCAGACGCCAAAGTGATCGCTGATCGTTGAGGACCGCGGGGCGTCGCGTCTTGCGTAAACTACATCATAGTAAACTACGTCAAAAGTGTCGGGGGAGTCTGTTCCGTGCCATGTCCGCGTGTGGCGTGAACCAGGCGTTATAGTGATGTAATATTTTGGGTTAAGTTTAGTTTAGTTTATCGTTTATTTTGAAGGTTTTTCCATCCACATGAGGTTTTGCTGACTCATCACTTTGTATCACCAACCATTCCCTGTGAAACACATGTTTCATAGTCTCCTTTGTCTGATGCTAGATCCTGCCCTATTTTTTACCATTTTAAATTAGTCATCATTTAGGCTATTCAACTTTTACATTTATTTTGTTCTTGGTTAGTTATTCTCCCAAACTTCACCTGATACTCGGTCTAGTATGGAATACCATAACATGGTTTCATTTCATAATTCAAGCTCGAGGTTCATGATTTAGAAATAAATGAGATTTTTTTTTTGCAGTAGTCTAGTAGCATTACCTGCTCTACGAAAAAACAGGGAGAAATTATGACACAGTGGTGAAATTTGATGCATTTTGCCACATGCAGTGAAGCGAGCACAACTCCATGTGTGTATAACATCCGAGATGGAGTTGACAGACTGCTTGCATTTTACCTTGCAGCAAGAACCACAGCGTCTAGTCCAGCTATTCCCTCCCTCCACATTTTCACATTATATTTTCATATTCCCATACAAACACGCAACTTTCTAATCAGGGGTATATTTCATGCAATCTTCTCAATAACCAAAGGCGTGTTTACATTACAATGGTGGGGTGTTTATGCTGTGCTCCTGTGACAGGATAAATATACTGTGAGAGCATGAAATGTATGACACCTCACTTAGTAAATGTACCTTGTCCAGATGCAGTCCACTGTAATTACGGTGAGCAGTGCCATTCCCAAATGCATAACAATCATTTAAACACTTTCATGTGTCAATGTAAGAAAAGTAACCTTTACAGTCAACGCTTAAAGCTCACCATGACAACCTAGCCTTCAAATTATTCAAAGATTTGACATTTTTCTTCATTTTAAATAACGTTTACATTTGTCCAACCAAGATCTTGAAAATAAATGGAAATGTTTGGAGAGTGGATAATTTAATACAAAAAAATGATAAAAAAAAATTAATTACATTCAAAATACAACAGGGAGCATATCATTTACTTTGAAAAAATGCTTTTTTTCTTTCTTTTTCAATTTATCGTTCTTGATAGCAGCTAACAGTTTACTGTGTTTGAAAATAATGTAAGAAAAGGGCTGTTTCAATAGGATTCTCATTATTTTATCTATTTTCTTTGGTTTTACATGTTACATTTTAAAGAATTTAAAAAAACTTTATGAACTACATAAACCAGGGGTCTGCAACCTTTAACGCTAAAAGAGCGATTTGGTCCTTGTCCTTATGGACGGAATCTCAGAAAATTACATTATATTTATGTTTTTGTGGCCATTCATTTATAAAACACAGCTTTGGAATGTTCCTTTCAAAATAAAATACATCCTGTGTTTAATCACATCCTCCAGTTGCAGCAGATTTACTTTAATTAAAAATGTAAGAAACAGGAAATTTTCTATTATTGACTTTTGTGTTTCTTGTGTACTAGTGAATAAAAATTAGACATTAGTGAAAAATTATTATTGAAAATTATTTTAAAATCTATAAATGCAATAAGATGATGATTATATCTGATTATAAACCACTCTGAAAGTAGATTAAACCTTTTACCATCATTTTATTCAATTAGGCCTCTGACATCTCAAAAATCTAAATATAAATTAATCAATTAGTTAAGTCTGGAGTTTTCTTCAAAGCCAGAGAGCCACAATGGAGGAATAAAAGAGCCGCATGTGGCTCCAAAGCCTCTGTTCTAGACTAATGGTATGTTCTGTCATACATTTGTTTTTGATTTATTGATAAATGTTTCCTTTCTAAGCTATTTAAAATGTAAAACAAATGCATTTGGTGTTTTTAACATGTTCTTGTAACATTTTTGTCATGATAGAGGACATATACTCTATTAATAAAATGAAGATTAGTAATACATTTTGAAGTATTTCTATATGCAAATCATTGTGAATGAGGAGCAGACAAAAAATATAGCTGGAAAAAGGTTGTAGAATTTGTCAGAAACAAATTATAGTTGTCGGGCTACAAGCTCCCAGCTTCGCTACATGCTGATGTCTCCACCTACAGACTACTAGATCCATGTACGTCTTTGTTTTCCTCATCTGAGCTAGCGTCTGGCCAAACTGTCCAGCTGGATCGCGTCACTATTGCTCACCGTTTTTGTTAGCTAATGTTAGCTTGGAGTAGCAAGAGCTAGTAGGAGAGCATGTAAACAAAGGGGTAATGGGAAACCAGCTGAGGGTTACTTCCTCACCAACAGTGCTTTTGAGATGTTGTGGGATCAACAACATATTTTTTACTTTTTAAAACCAGACAAATAAAGATATTGAGAATTGTTTTACACACTACTAAAGCAGTAAGTTATTCTGAATATTTGACGGATTATTTACAGTTATTTTATTGTTTCTACATCATTGCTGTACTATTTATTGCTCACACAGTGAAGCTGCTACCATTATCTAGAAATAATAATTGATATTCCCTTTCTGCTCAGCACTTCCAGTTAAAATGCAGATCAGCGAAAGAGCTGGGGATGAGCAAACGCAAATCTTTTCCTAAAATCTGTCACTTACAGCCAAAGCAGGAATCAGATGTGCTCTCGTGCTTCCGAAGTATACAGACAAAACGGAAAACTTCTGGCTCTGATAATGCTGGTTTCACATGTCTGCGGGGAGAAGTCTGTGATCTCAACTCTGAATCTATCCTTTGCATACTGATGACTTGAAAGCACTGATAATATATCAGGGTCAGGAAGAGTCACTGTGCTTTGCGTCAAACACCAAGAACGCAGTGGGACCTGTGCGCCTGTATAAGATGGACTTTTCTGTTGTTTCTGGACTATTGTATTGGGTTTTTTCTATAACTATTTTTAGGACAAGTGACAAATTACAACAAAAAAGACAATTAAATCCACTTTAGTGCTGCATTAGCACCAAATCTTCTAAATAGTAGGGAAGTGCATGAATACCAGGAATAAAAAAAATGCAGAAAAATCTGCATTAAATCATTTAAAAACATCCTTCACCAAATAAATAAACCAAGTCATTTTCAGATAAGAATTGAGGCATAAAAAGATTAATAAAAAAGGAAAAAAATAAAGCTAAAGATAAAAAAATCCATTTCATTTTACCTGAGACAATGACAAACACATAGAATCATAGACTGGAGTGGACCTCTAATCCTAGAGTGGATAACAACATTTAAGCTAAGCAAAGTAAGTGACTATTAGTGAAAAATAAGTGAAAGAACAGTCCTTGGTCAAGATTTAACTCTTGTATTAAAGAAAATATTAGTTTTTATTAAAGTTGTTGTTCCAAAAAGCTATGAATGCTGCAGGAAGTAAAACATAATGAAAAGTTTAAATCAACCAACAGGTAGAACTTTGAGCTTTAGCCTTTTACTCTACTCCCAAAGTGGTTTTTAGTTTGCAAACAATTCCTTAAAAGTCATAAATGTCTGAAAAATGACAGCTCAGTCATCCTGGCTTACAAAGCAGAAAAAGGTTAAGCTTAGTGAGCTTGTAAATTTAGTTAATCGGTTCTTTTCACAAAAAAAATAACTTTTAATAAATCAAAAATATTTTTAAGGAGAATTTTACACAAATAGTTTTAGCTTTTGTGTTAAAGATACATGGATTTATATTCAATAGTCTCATTTTTTACAGCAGAATCTCATCATTATTAAAGTGTTTTGCAAATTAGGTGAGGTATTTATATATAAAAATATCACTGAGATTCATCCAATACACAATATTGTCAGTTAAACTCAGGATAAGACAATGTACCCTTTGACTCTGACATATATGGTCCCATGTAATGACGACGGTAAAAACATGTTATCAGTCATGCAGTAGATAATATTCCACTTTATAAATGCACCTTGTCCAGGTGCTGCCCACTGTAATTATGATGAGCAGCATTTTTCCACTTCATCACCTCAGATCCGCCTCCCTCAACGATTGCAGTAAAGTAACCTTTAAGTTCCGGGAAAGTGTTCGCCGTGTGTTTGAAAGGAACTGTTTTGACCTTATAATTAAACATAATGACTCAATTACTCACAATGTCCATTGCAGTGACTGACACAAA
The DNA here is from genome assembly GCF_002922805.2 of Oryzias melastigma. Taxonomy (NCBI): domain Eukaryota; kingdom Metazoa; phylum Chordata; class Actinopteri; order Beloniformes; family Adrianichthyidae; genus Oryzias; species Oryzias melastigma. Next base: position 12,999,422 of record NC_050527.1, read on the forward strand.
TTATATCCCACGCGCCATGGATATAATTGTGATCAATAAGCACATTTCTGTGCTTGCGCGCTGAAAACCCGGAACTGGGTAAGCATATATGATGAATAACTTCAGCTTCTGGGAGGCACATAAATGAGAATATGAAAAGGGAACAAAGGGAAGGAAAATGCTGATCATATTTGGCATACAAGAGGCTATTATAGAGGCATTAAAATGTCAGCGCTGCACTATCTACATCAGCACTAATTTGGTAGTTATTGTGAATAATGACACTATTATTAAGAGGTAAATCCTAAGTATCAACGCTCTCCGCAGAGTGCTGACCACTACAATACATCCTCTATAAACGCATGTATCTTTTCTTTTTGAAATCAAATCACTCCATTTTATACAGTATGTTGTCAATTTGAGATATAACTCATTAACCAACACTTAAAAAAGACTAAAGGGATGAAAAAGCATATTTTTTTACTATTTTCTTGCAAACTAGATTTGTTTTTAACCTTTAACTGAATCCTTTTTTTATTTAACCTTTATTTAACCAGGTGAGCAATAAGGAACATGTTCTTATTTGCAATAACTACCTGGAAAGTAGAGAAATACAAAGGTAGATAAAAAAAAATCAAAATATACACAAGAAAAGCTATTCAAGACTGGAAAATATACATGAATGAAAAACATTTTTAGGTCAGTGCATGAATTAAAAGGTTTTTCAAATCTGAAATCGATACTAAGGTGCTTAATTTTAGTAATTTTTCAAGGTCATTCCAGTCTTTTGCTGTTGCATGTTGGAAAGATAGTTCTCCATATTTTGATGTTATTTTAGGAACATTGATTGTTTCAAGCTGGGCCGAGTGTGTGCTAAAGGGAGTTGTAGCCAGTGGCGTACCGTCAGGGCCTTCAAAGCCTTCAGTGAAGGCCTAAAATTATATAAAAAGATGGGAGGGAGGAGACTTGCACGCGTAGTTTGTTTTTTACAATATGTGCAATTGTAGTGAATTTATTCCATTTAAATGATCCATTCATGATGGAATTGTTCCATTAAATAATATTTATATATAACTGGATGGTGTTAGAAACACAAAATAGTTCATATTAACGAGGATGGTTTTGGCGGAAGGCTCATCTCTGGTTGAAGCAAAGAAAATTGTTCAAAAGTAATCTGTTTTTGGCGATTTACTCCACACACAGAGTGGTTTTATGTTTGAGCAATATTCATCTTTAACTCAACACTTTAAGTTTGAACGCAGAAATGTGGAAAAAAAAAAGTCTGGGAGATATAATGAGTCTGTAAAAAAAAAAAAGAATTGGTCATTTGCTGGTAAACAGAAATAGTATGCACGTTTTTTTTCTCATAACTGCACAGAGAAACGGAAAAATTCAGAGTCTGATGGTGCTAGTTTCACACGTCTTCAGGGATAAGCCTGTGATCTCAACTTTGCATCTCTGCTCTGCATACTGATGAGTCCAAAGCACTGATAGTTCATCAAGGAAGGCAGGGAGAGAGTAAGAAG
>NC_050527.1:13000971-13013025 GCF_002922805.2 Oryzias melastigma
TTTTTTTATAAACGCTGGGATATAATAAATGCTGATCTTGGTTTGGCCTGGGGCCATTTTTCTTCTACAGTATATCCATTAAACAGAACATTATTTCCCAGCAGCTTGAAGCGCATGACTGATGTGCTTGTCACCTGTTTGGCCCGTAACATGCCTTCTGAATAATAAGTCTTAAGGAGAAACAGAGTCACTTTCAGGTCTGGGTTCACATGTTTCATATTTACTTGTCGTCGTATCAGAGGTGGTCAAACAAGGAGAGCTTACAGTTTTCAGGGGAGCCTGACAGTAAAGGCAAACGTGTTTTTTTTCTCGGTGAAGACTCTGAATACAACTTGTTTCAGAGATAACGCTATTTGTGGTAATGGCTGTATTCAGCATCGGCTGGATCCTAATCTCTTTCACTACTTATCTGTTAAGACAGGGAACGGTTGCGGGAAAGCGCTGTTAGCTTGCAGTAGGAAAGCAAGTACGAACTTATCTCTGTCACCAGACCCTCATGCAACAGCATATGTCAGGTCTGGAGAAGCAGCTGCCTCATTATTGGCTTGATCCTGCAGTGCTCCAGCTGCGTGACTGAATGCTGTGACTCTCATCCTCGCCTTTTCTCTCGCACACACGGCGCCTTCTGAACCTCCAGCAGCTAACAAGTAGCTTTTAGTCATCGGGGATTGATAGACGAATGTAAAAAGAAGAGATGGATGGGAAGATGCAATGGGCGGCTGGAAGATAGTTTACATCTCTCACCATCAAACCCATTAGGCATAAATTATTACAGTCGGTTCGATTAGATGCCTATAAGCAATAAAGTGGAGCAACAGTGACGATCCATCAGCCTCCATCTGCAGGGACCGTCTCGCCATAAAAGCAATGACATACCGGAGACTCGGAAAGCAGGAGTGGCTGCAGAAAGGTTCCAGTTAGATTAACCTCAAAGCTTTGTCAGAGAAATTAATATTTCACTGGCTAATTATTTTGATCTTCAATAGAGAGCCGTGACCTCCCTCGCGTTCTCTTTGCTGCCAAGATGCAAGGGAGGGATCCACTGAAAGCACACACCACAAAGGCTGATTTGCTACAAACTAAAAAAATCATGAAATGGAATAATTCATCTTAAGACCAGAATGTCAATGCACATGCCCACATGCAAGAATACAGACAGGGTGCTTTCTGCAAAAAAGCACAATGTCAATGCAATTTGAATAATTCAGCGTCTGAAGACGTTCCAAATCATTCAGAAAGACAATCGTTGCCATGGTCAAACAAACTGGTGAAAAAGAGTGTTTTGGGTTTTATAAAAATAATTGCAGGCCCTTGTGGCAGCATAAATACAACCCAAGCCCACATCGATTAATACTGAATTTGAAAGATGAGATTGGGTTGATTGTCAGCCGACTCTTTGATGGCTTTAAAAATAAAATACTGAGAATTTTGATAAAGACAGACATATTTAAAGACCCACTCTGATGAAAATCATGTATTTAATACATTCTAGTGCAAGGGGCGACAAACTTTGACCTGGGAGTCATAAACGATTGGTTAAACTCTTTAATTTGGACCGCTAAACGGGAATGAATGACTTGGATATTTTCCCTGTAGTTCAGGTTTTTTCCCATAGATGGCGGACTACAAGTAAATTGACCTTTGTTCAGTTTCAGAAAGCTATTCATCTAGTTGTTGTTTTTCTGATATTCATGTGTGATTTCATATTTATTTATTGTGTTTTTTAATATATTTGTTAAAGTGATGTTTTTGTGCCTTTATATTTATTTTATTTTTCTACTCTGTACAGTTTTCTGAATCTCCCAACACCACATGAACACAACATTACCCCAAAATTTGAGTTTTTCACTGAGGGAAACCAAACTGTCTGTGAAATTGGCACTAAAATAAGAACAAAAACCACAGTTTGAAATAAAAAACATCCAAATTGTTTGATTTTAAGGCAATTTTCAATCAACATTAAAACGTTTTCTTCCAGATTTAATATTAAATAGTGATTCTCCTGCTCTTTTCCTTATGTTTTTTTGGCACGTAAAAACTCAATCACACTTGATTCCAGCAGCCTTGGTATGAAAACGTTCAGAACATTACTGCTTGTACTTTTGGTATTAAATACTGAGTAAAATATGCCCCATAGCAAATGAATCAAAAAATGTACATTATTTGCGATCATGCTATTGTGAATGCTTTCTCCTTAATGTGGTCACTGAAGACTTCTTTGGCAATTTAAGAAATTGCTAAAACAATTTGCTGAAAGTGCTAAAATTATTTGCATAATATCCAAAAATTTTGTTTAACCCAAAATTAGTCCTAAAAACCTCAGTAGATGCCAAATTACCCAAAATGCTAACTCGTTGCTGAAATAATAGCTTAACTCCAAATTAGCCATCCAAAAAAATCTCATTAGATGTCAAATTAACAAAAAAGCTAGCAAGTTTCTAAAATATTAGTTGAACCCAATCGTGCCATCTGTTTCGCCAAAATTAGACATTTTTTTTTTTTCTGTTGGCTAATTTAGCTTTAAGCTAATATTTTGGCAAGCTATTAGCCTTTAGCATTTTAAGCTATACTCTTGAGCATTTTTAGCTAGGGGTTTCAGCATCATTTAACTCACGGCATTCACACTTGCATCAGTTTGGCCACCCCTGTTCATATATTAAGAAAATTAGGCTTAAAATTTTGTTTTTCTGTATTTATGTATTAAAATCAGGAGCAGACAGCAAAATATAAGTGGAAAAAAGCTTGTGGGGGAGACATAGAAACTCAAAACAGTACAGCTGGATAGCTCCAATATCGCTTACCGTTTGTGTTGCACCCCTAATGTTAGCTTGGGTTATGAGGGGCTGTAAGCTAGCGGAAGAGCGTGTAAACAAATAGTTAATTGGAAAGGAAGCAAGAATTTCTAAAGAACTACTGTCACTCTGCTATCCTAGAAAATTACACTTATTATTTTAGCTTTTACAATAGAGTTAACCAGTAGGAATTGATTATTTATAAGAATAAAACATCCATGTCCTGTGTGTCATGCCAGTCATGTCTTCAACTTTTGCCTCTTGCAGCCAAGTTCTGTGGCGATCCAGGCACTCCCCTAAAAGGACGGCGAGAAGGACACAGTTTTATCTTCAAGTCAGAGGTGACGTTCAGCTGCAGCGGCCCCAATGTGTTGGTGGGCTCGACCACGAGGATGTGCCAGGAGGACGGCACCTGGAGCGGGAGCCAGCCTCGATGTATAGGTAACAAAGCAATTCAACGTTTATTTAACTTGATTTATATATACATCCATCTTTGCATCAGTGCATTCTGGGTAGCGGTGTGAGGGATTTTTGAAAAATGGACAATATTCTACATTTTTTTAAGAACATGACATTATGATCTGTGGATTCTGCTGAAAATAAACACAAAATCTTTAACATACTGTAATTTTTCAACTGTTATCAGGATGAACGTTATTCCAGTAGATTTTGAAGGAAAAAAGCGGCTCATCGAGCCGCTTTTTTCCTTCAAAATCTACTGGAATGACGTTGATTGTGTTAATGATTGAAACGTTAAACGAAAAAAATGTAATACTAGTTTTCAGAGTCCTGGAATCAGTGGCGATCTTATTTTTACCCATGTTGCAACACAATTTTCTGATACAAGGTTAGCTCAAAGAACAATTTCAACTTCTCCCTTTTGCCGCAAACTCCTCATCAGTACAATTATTTCATGTTCCAGAGCCCACAAGAAGCACTTGTGAAAACCCAGGGACGCCTGATCACGGATTTATGAACTACACCACCGGCTTTAAGGTAAACACGTCTTAATGTGTCCAACCTCCTTGGCAAATTCACGTGAAGTGATGTAATTCAAAGCAGAAAAATAACAGTGGGATTTGAGGATAATCTGAGCTGACCGCAGAGGGAGGCAGCTGTTTCTCTGCCACTCGAGCCTCCGCCGTCTCAAGGCTGAAATGTTGGCAGTTCATTCCCCGGACCCTCCACATGTCAGCGTGTCCTTGGGCGAGACACTGAACTCCAAGCTTGCTCCTGACAGCAAAAGAACACTCAGTTTGTCAGCTTTGGTGTGTGTGAGCAAAAGGGTTAAATGTAGAGCATGATTACTTGCATTGCAAAAACTAAACTGGTAGCAGATTATTTGTGCATCATTTCATAAAACATTTGTTATTCAAGTGGATGAGCAGATATTGGGTTTGACGTAAGAAAGGGAAGAAGTCTAAAAGTTCCTTCCGATAGGAGTTTCCAATTGGAATTTAGATAGAATCCTCCTTTTGATGATGATATTGAGGTTGTTGCAGTGCAATAATCCCTGCAGACGACTGGATTTTTCCTCTTTTCGCCTTTGTGAAAAGAGGCTTCATTCTCTGTTGGGATGTAACAAGTCAGTCAATTGCATTTACAGTTTTAAAGTCATGATTTTGATTTTTTTTTTCCAAATTTTTACGATTTTCATTTTTTTTTTTTCCTACCATGATTTTCTTAAGCCTTTCAGAGTAAACTATATCCATATATATGATCATATATTACCTTTGGAAAACTGAAAAACAAATTATTTATGAAATATTAGTTTTATTTCATGAGTTTGTCCCTACCCGGAGGTAAAACGACTCGATTCCTGAAGCTCCGCCTACCGCTGCGTGTGGTTGCTGGTGTTCATTTCATGACGTCATCCCAGAGAAAGCTGTGTGTCTCAACAAAAATAGTCCAAACTTCTTCAAAGATGGATGCACATGCCATATATCTGCCTTTAGTATCCATGGTCATCGCTACACTGCTTCACAGAACAACAAATGCGGCTTTCGCCCCACGTCCAAAGTAACGAACACCTGTTTGAGCTGGAATTTATTGAAGACAGGAAACAACTGGAAGATATATGGTATTCTGCATCTAAAATGTAAGTTTTTTTGCTGATCACCACTAACTCTGTGGAGAAATTGAGTGTTGCGTTAGACTGGGGGCGGAGCTGTCAGATCAGATTCTTCCTGGAGGGAGCTGTTGGCATCGATCTTACGTCAGCACGTTTCCAACCGCTTGTTTTCGTAGGTATGGGAGGGGCTTGCTGCAGACTGTGCAGGTTTTTAGAGGATTACTCTTAAATGCATGAACGGATCAAAATGCCGCTTTGGGGTTCTTTATAGTGAGGAATGAACAGTAAAATGCATTTAAAACCTCAAAAAGTAGAATTTTCATTGTAGGGCCCCTTTAAACAATGAATTATAGGTATTTTAAGGCCAAGTATGTTTTCTTTTTGCCCCTTACATCAAACTGTCTGTTTTTCTGAAAGTATTTAATACAAATAAACAATTATACGTAATATTGAAATCATCACAAATCCTTCCAGACTCTGCTCTGGTTGTGATCCACACCCGCGCCCGCTCTTGCCCGTGCACACAAGTGAACATTAAAAAAAATAAAAATAAAAGATACAAAGGACTAAAGAAGGTTAATAAAAAGGAGCACAGCTCTGGGAAAGAGTCAGAAGGGAAACACTTGCGAAATCCTGGAGGGACTGACTTATGTGAAACTTTTAAATCCGAAAAGTAGCACGCAGACTGCACACAGGCACACCCGCAAACTCACAGGCGCGCACACACGCACAGCGAACCTGTATGAAGAAATTTCAGCTTCTCTTCATCTTCCTAATTTTAGGCACAGGCCATGACAAATGTTCTGCATCGATGAACATGTTGAATCGTTTTCTTTACAGATTCTCTAAAAATTGTTACATCCTTAATTATCCCCTTTTTTTTTTTACTAATTTTTGCTCCTTTTATTTTGAAAAACTACAAATAATGTGCAATTTGTTTAACTTATTTCTGCACTGAATAGGCTAATGATGTAAGGTTTTTTATTTTTATTTTAATCGAAGCTGTTAAATGAAGTTTAGATCGTTTTTAGATAATAAAAAAAGTAGTTCCACATTTCCTCGGTGAATATTCCCCTCTATTTTGTTGGATAATGTGAGTGCACAAACGTGGTCCAGCGCCTTGAGGAATAGCCTCCATCTGCCTCCAAACACTACAGCTAATCATTAAAAGGAAGAAAAGAAACCATTAATGTGCAGGTTTTTTTTTTCCCGAGCTCTTTTGATCTGATGCTGGAGGCCTATTGGCATTTGCATCAGTGCATTGACTGCTTCTTTGTGTCTGTTTGCGTCCAGGTGGGCAGCAGAGTGGACTTCCAGTGCCAACAGGGACACATACTCCAGGGATCCACTACAAGGATGTGCTTGCTGGATCTCACCTGGACTGGCACTCAGCCTACCTGCATCCGTGAGTCCTTCCTTCATGTACTTTAGCCGCTCTTTTTCTCTAGTTTTTTTAGTCAGTGTTTATCCACATTACTGCCTCCTAGGATCATTGCTGTACACTTGTTCTCAAACCCACAACTTTCACCCGCGTGCTTCTCCTGCTGAAGCCGACTCCCGTCATTTTGCTCCATCCTGCTGTAATCTTTGACCCCCCAGCAGATTGCTTCTTGTGCCTCAATCAACCTATCATCATTCTGAGAGTGAAGTGTTGACCCTGATTGCTGTCATTCTGTTTGAACTACCTGAACTGTCGACCAACACCAAACTCGGGCTTTGTGGTTTATCCCGTTCACTCTGCCAAGATAAGAGCTTTTTGAAGATGGATTTCAGAAAAAGCAGTTCCAGTTTCAACCATTTTTTTGCAAAACTGTTTTGATCTAAAGTTTTATCACAAACTGGCTTATTTGAAAGTACTTGGGAAATTTCCCTCATCTTTATGTTTTAACCACATGAAGGTGTGCCAGCCACAGAAACCTGCAGGGATTATTGCTGAAGAGACACGAATGTTTTAGGGGCTGATCTGCTCTGGAAAGCATCTTTGAGAGAGCATCCATGTGCTCGTTGGAATTAGTAAAGGGGAAACTTTAAAGTGCACGTGAATCCTGGAAGATGATTATTATTATTATTTTTTTTACTTTGCATGTTTTTTTTTTGCAGATTAATTAATTAATTGATTGATTAATTAATTAATTAAAGCGAGATTTTGAAGCTTGACAGTTGTGACAAACTGAGTATTACATTATCATACCTGTGAGAAGCATTGGAGCAACAGAACAATCTGTAAAAAAACAAAATTATTGATTGAACTGCTTTTTAATAAGTCAAGTCATTTTTTTTTTTTTTTAAATCGTAAAAGTTGTTTGTTTTTTTTCGTGTTACTAAAAAGGTTGGGACTTAGCATAGTCACAGTAATGTTTAATTTAGTGCTATCAGACTGTTTTTTTTTACATGTCGAAAACATGATTGGAAGAGGTATTGTGAAAATGCTAATGCAGCTAAAGCTTCTAGCATGTAGCGTGCTACAAACCAGTTCTAGAGTTACTGTGAACTCAGTTAATAAAGACTGGCCTTATATTTCAGTCTTTCATAATACAATACATGACAAATTTGGAAATTGATGGTGCTCCTTATGATCTGGTGCACCTTCCAGTGTGGTACGTACTCGAAGGGCTCACGATTACTTCAAGGCAGCTGTAGCCAAAGCACAATGACTCTCATGAGCAAGTAAATAAAGGATGCTTCAAGAGGAAGTTCATTGAGGCCTTTGCATGGGTTGTTCATGGACGTTCGCCCCAAAAGTAAACTTTATTTGGTTGTTGCAGCTGTTTGATCAATAATATAATAACGCAGTTTGTAACATTCATTAAACACAAAAGTTGTGTTCAAATTCCTTGACTACTCTTTATATAGTGAACTATAGTCCACTCAGCATTTTGTAGAGCTGTCCAAATCTAAAATTCCAAAATTGAGTTTCCTAAAAACTTCCCAGAAGTATCCGCAAAAAAAGTAAGCTTAAATGCTCACTATATTGGCAGCTATAGACAGTTTGAACATTTTTTTATGTGGAAAAAAAATGTTATTTATTTTTTAAATAAATCATACAAGTGTTCATCTTCAGAGTGGAGTAAATTCATAAATACCACATTTCAGCACCTGTGGATCAGCCTCCCTGAGGATGTGAGGGTTTCATCCACTGTGAAGGTTTATAACAAAAAAAATTCAAACTCAGCTTTTTAGTGTAGCTCTTACATAGTTTTTACATGTTTTAATTATTTTTGATAAATTTTACTTATAATTAATTATCTATGCTATTTTTATACTATTTTTTTTACTTACTATTATTTATTTTTATTATGGAAAGCACTTTGAGATGTTTTGTCGCAGGAAAAGTGCTATACAAATACAGTAGAATTTGAAATAATCTTTGTGAAATCTATATCAGTTTGTCACTTCATGGAATCAGTGATGTCATATTTGCCATTAAAAAAAAAAAAACCTAGTGAGCATGGGGTCTGAATTTTTTGTAATACCCTAGCCATTTGTTAGTCCTGTACTATGTAGTTTATTTGTCAGGAAGTAGGAAGGGAATTTGGAAATAACTGATCACTATAACTACCAATGCATCATTTTTGTGGCATTTATTCTTGGCAAACTAGAAAAAACTGCACCATTTGCACTTTGAGTTCAACTTATAGTCATACAGGTAAAAAAAGGAAAAAAAATCTACAATTTTCCACATGAATTACTTGTACAAAGGAAATATATTCATAGTCCTTTTAGCATAGCCTGAGTTCATATTTGACAATCGTGAGACATTCATTTTAATACCTGACAGCAAAAAAAAAAAACTGCCTGTCAAGTTTTTACTTTTTACCTGACAGCTCCTCAGCCATTCCTGCTCCACTCGTTTCTTCAAACTGTTGACCCTGTCAGGCTTCACGGTGCGCCTTTTTTACGGATTGTATTTTTTAGGGCAAATTCCAATTTCTGTACCTCTATTGATTCAGCCCAAATGCTGCCTTTTTATTTTGTCCTTGCTTCTTTTTTTTCTTTTTAAGATGCACGCACTAATACCACAAATAGGAACCAGCGTAGATTACTTGTACCAGGGTCTTTTTTTTTAACAACAGCATGCAAAAAACTCTAATGTGTCTTTGAAAGCTCAAGAGAATTCATTGGCTGGAGCCTCTGAGCTCCTCTGCTGGGTTTTCAGAAGAGAAAGTCTTCAGAGAAAGTCCTTAATTTGAGTTTGAAGCAAAAGAATGGAAAATATAATAATAGAACAACACTGTGAATGACCAAAAAAAAAAAATGCTTCAAAGGTTTGAAGTGTAATTTCAAATCCCTTTTAAATGGTAGAACACCACTGTCCTCTGAGGAAAATCAATTTTTTTCATTTTACATAGGAGGCGAATAAAGAACCAAATCTAGTGGTTTAGTAAAAAACACCAAAATTACAATTTTTCTTAGTACAATTAACCACGAAAAACACAAAATGAGCCTTTTCATTTAATTTAAATTAATAAATATTTACATTGTCTTTGTTTGTAATGCTGATTTGAATTGTTGACCTAAAATTAGTAACTAAATTTAACAAAAACAAAATAAAATGCTCAACAAATTCATGGGGTTAAGCAGCACTTGTGAAAAATCACCAGATTTAATGAATTAAATGGTGTCAGATTGAACAGAATCAATTGTGTATGTGGCTGATTTTGCAGCACTAACCTCCAGAAATGTGATCCCCTGAAGTGTTTTCCTGCTGCGTTTCCAAATGATGAGTTGTCTTTGAAAAGCCGGGACAAACCCTCCCGGCAGCCGCATCACTATTGGTCAATTTCAAGTGATCCGACAAGCATGATGTTTCAAGGTTCCCAGCTTTCTTTATTTACCTGGTGCAGGAGGTGTAGCTTGTCTTTTGACAGGTGTATATATCTGCCTGCTTTAGGTTGCAACACCTCAGTAGCTGCTTCCTGGCCGTGCGTTCCTACACGTACTGTTGCCTGAAAAATGTATTGATTTCCCTCTGTCCTTGTCTTGTCATCTCTCCACTCGAGTAAGAATCAAAAAATGTGTTTGACAAACATCACATTTTTAGATATTTTAAAAAAATTACCAAATGTGCTAAATCATTTTATTTATGTTGTATCTCATTGATCAAATATATTTGAAATAAAATGAAGATACTGTGCTGTTACAAGGAATCACTATAGTACAGATACAGCGTCCCACTGAGCACTGCGGCAACATTTTAACATAAGTTACCCTTTATTATTGTTTATTAATGCATAATAAGCATTATACAACAATTAAATAACATGTTGACATATGCATTACTGAATGTGCTACCTAATGCATTAGTTAGCTGTTAACTAATGTTTATTATCCCACCTTAGTTATCTAATGCATTACAAAGCTTTAAAAGTACATTACTGCTTGTACTTTTGGTATTCGAAAAGTTTAGAAATATTGAGCAAATTATGTCCCATAGGAAATGAATGTGAAATCCCTCAAATCCTTGAAAAACGTTGTACACTTTCAAACATGTCAATTTACGCATATAGCCTAAACTACTTTTAGCTAGAGACACTGTTTAAACTTTAAAATATTCAGCAACTACTTGATTGTTTAAGGTAACTTATAGCTTTTATTTTAGCAAAATGCTAGCTGTTTTCGGCTAATAAAGACTTTTTACAGTTTTTTTTTTTTTTGGGGGGGGCTAATTTGTAGTTTAGCTAATATTTTAGCATTCTGCTAGCTGTTTTGGCAAAATTAGACATTTTTCCAGATTTTTTGTGTTTTTTTTTTGCTAAGTTAGCTTTTAGCAAACTTTCAGCTGCAGCGTTTTAAGCTATCCACCTAAGCATTTTTAGCCATCAGTTTCAGCATCTTCAGCTATCAGCTCTAGCATCTTCAGCAGCCATATTCAGCTTACAGCATTCACACTAGCATTATCACAGGTCATGCTGTATATCTACCAGTAGTTAAAGCTTTCTTATGCAATTGTTTAGCATTATGTATGCATTAACATGTTAGTTCATATGTTTGTAAAGCCTAAAAAAAGTAAGTATACATTTTTTATAGCCAACCCAACAGATCTTTAGCTAACTGAAAAGCTTTTTTGGTCACAGTAGCTTTTCACCAAAATGTGCAATTTTGCTTTCTCAAAAGTTTAGATTTTGTCAGATTCGTTTTTTTTTTTTTTTTTTTTTTGTTTTTTCTGTGACCACAGAAATATATAATCAAATCTGGTAGGTTTTATAAAATGTAAAATATTTATTAAGGATACAAAATAAGAATTTTTTCAACAAGTTCACAATCAATTAAACAGTAAGAACATTTTTTTTAAACAAAACTAAAATGTCTTGATTTTGGCTTAGAAATAAATGCAAGTAAGTACAAGTCCGTTAACAGCTCTAAAATTCAGCTTTTAACCCAAACATGACAAACACCATGGAGAAATAAAAAGGGTGATGTGACACAGCAGAGCAGATGAACTGAAAACCAGACACTTAAATAAACTGAACACAGCCAAGAGTCATGAAAACCTGAAACTATGTGACTGACAATAGCAACTTAGAACACGACCAAACATATTAAATCCAAATTAAACCACAGAATCCTCACAAACTGTCTATAAGTCAAGTTTCAATACATTTTTCAAAGTTTGTGACTTCAGCTATGTCAATGATAATAAAATCCTCTTGTGTACCAAGAAAGCCAATAAAAATATAAAACAAACCGTAGGACAACCATAATATTCCCAAAGTCACATTTAGGCTCATAAAGATCTTTTTTTTAATTCTTTCCACTTCTCTGTATCAGATGTGCTGAATTTGAACACAGAACATCACAAGTTGACGGGTGAAAGGACAGAAGCTTCAAGGCTGCATGTAATCTCAAAAATAGATCTCATTGTTGCTTGAGTTTTAAGGAAACACGACATTCTCATAAGAATTTGATAAGGGACATGCGTTTTCTCTGATTCAACAATCAGGAGGCCTTGTAAGTGTCTTTAGTATTTATAGTCTGTAAACACAACCACCTCACTTTGAACATGTGCTGACACTTTTGTTGTGACATTCACTGCTCTCACACTAGGAAACGTTTTTCTCTCTACTTTTTGTCAGGATTTGACTAGAAGAATCCTGCAAAAAGCTTTTGATTCTTTTTCTTTTCATCAATTTCAAACAATAAAATGAATTTAAGTTAAAAAAAAAAAAACTAAAATATCAACACTTATCTCAA
>NC_050527.1:13013288-13018074 GCF_002922805.2 Oryzias melastigma
TTCCCAGACGGCTTACTGTTGTAAAACATTAAACTAAATTCAAATTCCTGATATAAAAAAACAGAAATATTACGGCAAGAGACTGCTATTTCAAAAATGCTAAATCATTTTGAATCCTGAAGTCTTTTGAGCCCTCCACCACGCATCAGTAAATAAATTCAAAGAAATGCCTCATTAAGCTTAATGGTGAATAATATCAAGATGTAACCTCAATTTTAGAGGTTTGTCTCTAAATGCATTATTTTTGTATGTTTTTTATCTGAATGTATTTCTTTATTGAGGTACGTTTTGTCGCCAAAAAAAAAAGAAAAAGTGAGAAGCTTTGATGACTCAAGAAGAATATAAATTACACAAAGACTGGCACATAACAGAGCAGACAATTAACCTCCTAACATTCCTACCGTTGCTCTCCCCTGTGAATTCCTCATTATGCCCTCAAGTTTGTGTGCAGAAGGGGGCGTGTGCATGAATATATACTGACAAAGTTTTTACATGTGTCTGGGAGTAGATGTGTTTTTGCCAACACGCTTGCCCTCTGCTCACTCCCCAGCTCACTCCTGCAAGCAGCCACGGAGCCCGGCCAACGCTGACGTGGTGGGTCTAGACCTGCCGTCCTACGGCTACACCCTGGTGTACAGCTGTCAGCCAGGTTATTTCCTCGCCGGAGGTTCGGAGCACCGTGTCTGCCGCTCTGACGGCAGCTGGACTGGCAAGGTGCCTGTGTGCAGAGGTGAGCGTTTGACGGAGGTCGCTGAGGGCAGATGATGGAGTGATTGATTAAGTTAAAGTTAGAGCGTTTCCAGAAGGTTGTGAATAAAGGTTGAGAGTGGGAGTTAAAACAGATGAAAAGTTGGAATTTAATTCTGCGTACCATCTGTTAGCATGTCAAGTAGAACTGCGAATAAATGAAGTGATGTGTGAACCCTCTGTTTTATCCACCTTTTCTCAAACATGTATTATAACTCACATTTACATTACATTTTGGGAAGCAGCTGGTTGTTTTTCTAACCTGCATATTTATCTTCATCTGCAGTCGGGTCCAAAACACAAGAGAAAAATGTCAAACCTGTATCAGGGACACCGAGTCCGAAAGTAACGGGTGAGTATTACAATTGTAGGAGTTTCTCTTTTAAACTTTATTGATCCCAAAGGAAACTGGTGTTAGAGCAACTCATCCAGAGACAAGTAATCACCCAGAAAAGACACAAAAATGTCACAAATCAAGCCTCTTCGACAAGTAAAACGGCATAGATTGAAGCAAAAATACATCGCCATTTATACAACATTGATTAACAAAGACAACACACACAGCGTTAATGCACATCACGGTGCGGCCTGAGGGAGCAGCAAGAGTTCACCAAGGTGTTGAAAACTAGGAAAAAGGTCATGGAGGGAGGGCTGAGGAATGCTGGTTTCCATGACACCCAGCTCTGCTTATCGGACTTTCAGCGGATTTGTTTTGGTTCGGCCAGGGAGTGTGTCCATGGGAACAGTCCGATTAGTGAAGATAAGATTTATCTCAAAACATGGAAATCTCAAAGGAGTTGTAGGAAAGTAGGAAAGTTACAGTTACAGTTCATAGGAAACAAGTAAAATATAAATAAATGTTTAAGATTAAAAAAAAAAAACATGTAAAATAGTACATTTTTTATGAATAAAACTGACATGATTTAGGTCGACAAGTGGATTTAGTTCATTGACATCCACATTTTCTGGAACAGTTGCCCTTTGGCTCAAACCAAACACAGTTTTAGCACACACACTCACATGCTGAAGCGCGGTGATATGTGGTGATGTGGCGTGTCGAGTCCACCGTGGGGTCATACCAAAAGGCTCAAATTAAATAAGGGCCGCTCTGCTTCACACTCAGCATTTTTGGTATTGGATTTGGGGGTTAAATCACCAAAAGTGCAGAGAGCGGCTGTGACTGCAGCTCACCGCTCCCCCAGGGCATGTGTCCGATGCAGAAAACCAATTTCAGTTGTGTGTGACAATAGTGGGACTTCAATGAAAACACAGTGACTACAGTAACATGGGCGACTTTGAAGGCTATCAGCAAGACAGTGCATTATGGGTATTTTGATTATTAGTAGTAGTAGACGTGTGACACCAAAAGGAAGAACTAGTAGTTTTAGTCTTCTCATTATTAAAACTGCATTATATTTTAATATGTAGCCTAAAAACCAAACAGAAAACCTGATAAACGTTTTCATTCAGGTCTTCACCACAGCTTCACATACAAGTATCAGCTGACAAATGTCTTTAGATATCTGGAGTGATGCTACAGCTTAAAGCGTCTCAGTTCACTCCTCTCTTTATTTGCAATTCTTAATAGCATCTTAATCTCAATGCAGGTCGACTATACCAACTGTGATTATAATTATCTTTTCTTTTGGCTAACTACAAGCAGTCACCTTTTCATTCTCATAATTGACACCCATTTTTCTAATTGAGATTTACTCTCAGATGAGCTGCCTTAATCTCGATCTTAGTGAATAACATTTTCATTAGCTGACATTGTTGGAGCATAAAAAGATCTTGATAATATTCTAATCAAATGAAAAGATTGTGTTAAGCTCTTAAATACGTTTATTCACCTCACATTAATTAGACTTTTGTAGTTTAAATACAAGTATTAAGCTATAGATTATATATTTTTTCTTTTAATTTAAATGGATTCGCTATTGTTATTCTTCGCTAATCTTCTTTTATTCTCCTTCAGTTCCTGATGATGTGTTTGCGCCTGACTTTGTATGGAAGGGCTCCTACGACTATAAGGGCCAGAAGCAGCCAATGAGTTTGATAGTCACCAGTTTTAACGCCACCAGTGGAAAAGTGAATGTTACTTTAACGGACAGCAGCGTGGAGTTTCTGCTCTCTGGTGAGTCATTTATAAATCATCTGTCTGTTACTTCCTGGCCTCTCCATCTCCCCCCAGCACCTCTGAATGTCACTTCCATTTATTCTCAGGGCACCATGTCAATCAGTCAATCAACAAATGATCTCATGCATGAGACTGGAAATTAACTATTGGCCTGAAAGACTGATGAAAAAGCCTGCCCTGACTGTTTAAACGCTCTGAAGTCTCTCCTTTTCCCACCACCTACCTTATCCTTATCCATTTTTTATCCTTTATAAGATTATTCCTCCCTCTCTTTTTATATATACAGCATTTTTGCTTGTAATATTTATCTTTGCCTCTTGTCATCCACCTTGTAGGAGTCTACAAACGCCAGGAGGCACGCTTAATGCTCCTGCTATACCAGATGAGAGCGCTAACCCACAGCTCTTTGAGTAGGATTACTGATGAGACTTGGGCGATGGATGGATTTGTGAGTATAAATGAGGATTGATTCTTTTAAAAGTAACCAAGAGCTGCAAGTGTACTCAGTTGTATTTGCTGTTTAGTTTATTTTATCTGAGCTGACAGATAATAGCATTACAGGCAGATTGATTGTGTCTGCTTGGAGGCCAAAAATGGAGACGGACTTAGATGAACAGAATTGCACGTTTTTTCATCATTGCTTTGATGTCCCTTTATTTAAGAAAGACACAAAGAAAAGAAAAAAGTGAGTTAACATTAAATACAAAAAAAAAGATTTTTAACAAAATTTTGAGAGAAAAGTAAACATTTGACAACAATAAAGTTATAGAATTATGAGAAAAAAGTTTACAGTTAACAAAAAATATGAGAGAAAAATTGTAATTTTACAAAAATAAAGATGTAACATTTTGAAACAAGTTGTGATTTTAGGACAATAGGTTTTACAACAATAATTTTACAACAATAAAATCGTTAAATTGTAAAAAAAAATAGTAAAAAAGGTAACATTTCACGAGAATAATGTCATAAAAAGGAGCTAAAGACACATATTTTTAAAATTGCCTTTTCTTAATTATGTTTTTAGATTCCATTTTTATACTCTGTTTTTATACTCTTGTTTTATTCTTTGTTTTACTTGTGTTTTATTGAGAAGCACTTTGTGATTCTTATCTTGAAAGGTGCTATATAAATAAAGATTGTTATTATTATTATAAAGTTGTATGAAAAAAGTAAAACATTTTATGACAATAAAGTCGTAAAATGAAAAAAAAGTTAACATTTTACAAGAATAAACTCGTAAAGTTATGAGAAAAAAGGTAATATTGTAAGAGAATAAAGTCTTAATATTGTAAAAAAAAGGTAACATTTTACAAGAATAACTTCATAAAACTAAAATTAAAAATTTGAAATTTTACAACAATAAAGTAAAAAAACGGTAATAAAAAAATACAAAAAAGGTAACAATTTAATAGAATAAAGTTGTAATATTAAATAAAAAAATAAAAAACGTAGTTTTACAAGAATAACGTTGTAAAATTGAAAAAAAAAGTACAACAAAAAAGTCTTATAATTATTAAGAAAAATGTTTTAAGAGAGTAAAGTTTTAATATTGTAAAAAAGGATAACATTTTACAAGGATAACGTCTTAAAATTGTAAAAAAAAAAGAAGTAAAAATTTTAGGAGAATAAAGTTGTAAAATGATGAGAAAGAAGTTAATAATGAAGTCATGAAATTTTGAAAAAAGTTGTGATTTTACAAGAATAAAGTCATGAAATTATGAGGAAAACAGTCGTAATTTTACGAGAAAACTGTAATGAAAGCGCGCATGTTTAGTGTTTACGTGTCCTCAGGCAAATCACTAAACCCCAGATTACTCAAATCAAATCAAATCAAATCAAACTTTATTTATAAAAGCGCCTTTCATACTTGGTGCAGCTCAAAGCGCTGTACAATTAAAAACA
>NC_050527.1:13018424-13031134 GCF_002922805.2 Oryzias melastigma
CTGGTGGTTGCAGCAGGTTGGCGTTAGTGTTCTGCAGCATCAGCGCTGCATGAGTATACACCATTTACCATGAGAAAAAAGTTTCAATTTTACAAGGAAAAGCCACGCTTTTTCGAAAATAAAGTTATTTCCTTAAAGTATGGTTGAATATTTACAAAATTGGTTAAATCGATTCTTAAGAATAGGCATTGCCTGCTGTATAAATAAAACAGGTAATGTTCAATTGTTTTTGTTGAAACATTTTAAAAGCTAAATGTGAGCTTTTATTTTTGAAAATCTTGACCTCCTCCTAAGTTTTTTTCTTTAAAAAATTGCAACATTTTTTTTCATAATTTTACAACTTTTCTCATAATTGTTTGACGTATTTTCATAGAAATGTTTATTTCTGATTCGTGTTTAGAGGATTCTTTTGACAACTTTCTCAAACAACTTTAGAGGAACACTTGACATCTGGAAAAGCCACAAACTGTTGTGTTGTAGTTGTTGGAGCTAAAGTTTGTTTTCCAAAACGACCTTCAAGGTGTATTTCATCGCCTGTTACAAGTGTCCGCTCATCTCAGAGCTATTGATGGCGTATTACACAGTCAGGTTTGCTTTCATTGCAGCATGACAGAACATTTTGACTGTTGCACTAAATGCAGTTTGTGTTGATGCGGCGTGGAAAACATGTGACACGCTGAGTTGTACTTGTGGCGCCGATGCAGAAGCATTTCTCCAGCTGTGTATGTGTGTTTGTGTTAGGTTTCAGCCGAGCCCGAGGGTGGCAGCTACGTGTTCCAAGGCTTCATACAGGGTAAAGACTACGGACAGTTTGGATTACAGCGACTGGGTAGGCCTCTGAAAATACTGAGTACTCCATTCCCATCAGTCACTTGTCTTAGTCTCTCGTTCTTCATTACAAATTATATTTTCATTTTCTAACCAGATTCAGTTATTCTGATGAAGATATTCATGCTTAGTGTGAAGAATCCTCTGAAAAAGTTTGTTTGATTTGGACAAAGACTAAAGTCCCAATACGATCATACGATAAACCAAATTAATTAAGCACTGTTTTCCACTCAGGCCAGTCCCTTTGAGATTGTGCAAAAAAGTCCTTACAGAACCAGATGTTTATGGGTGGAGCGGTTAACCAGTTAGCTCCAGTGTTCTGTCCGTTTATCTCTGTTTTCTGCATCGACTGCTTAACTGGAGGAAAAGAAATCCCTGAAGAGGCATCGTTCTGAGGAGTTAGAAATGCTCAGAGATAACCATCAGCGAGGTTCCTAAAAATCAATAACACTCAAGTAACTCAAGGTTTTTGTCGACACACTGACAACTCAAATTCACGGTCAAAGCTTTAACAGGGAGGCCTATAAATATGTCAAGTATGGCTGTTTCTATGCTCAAAATGTAGTTCATGAAAGACTTTTTTCTACTTAAGTAGTATAAATCAAAAGCCCAACTTTTTTCACCAAATCAGATTATTCTGCAATAGTCCATTTTAGAATGTTATCTGGCAGATTACTTGGTGTAGTGAGTTCAAATTTATATTTAAATATTCACCAAAATTATGTCTTAATAAAATAAAACATAAAAACACTAGTTCTAGAGCTTGAATGTGATATCTGGTTTGTTGCTTTAAAACTTATTAAAATAAAACATTTGATGAAAATGTTTCTTTTCCTAAATTAAATGGAAAATTAAGATCAACAAAGTAACATCTCTGTGTTCAAATCAGTCTGGTGACAACAAGGAGTCATTCTGATGTGTAGAGTAAACGGCAAAAACAGAGACAGAAACGATTCTTGCTAAAAATGATACTTCATTACAAATTTAAAAATACAATGTGTGTAGCTACTTGTATTCAACAAAGTTCCTTATTAAATGTCATAATTTACTATCTACCACTGCTAGTTTGATGCTAACATATCCAGTTTTGTTCTAACGTAAGGGGCGGAGCTACAGGGGGGGCAGAGTCAATATCAGTATTACTAATGACAAAGACTAAGAAATCATCAATATAAGACTCTTTAAGCATTGCAAAAATACAAAAAATAGCATAAACAATATTTTCAAATGAAATTTTGAGCCCCTCAAATAAGTTGCTCCACCCCTGTGTGTGCATGCGAGCCCATCTGGACTTTCTAGAATTTCTATACCTTTTTTTGCTACTGTTTTACATTAGTAATAGCCCGTAGTGTAAAAAAATGTTTTTTTATTGTGATACAAGTAACAATAAAACAATAAAAATAAATATTTGAGATAGGTAATTTTGGTCTTTTGTAATGGCCGTCCACTCTCCTGCTGTCATTTGCCACACTTTCATAGTCTTCTACCCCCCTTTTGCCCCCACATATAAAATGTTCAAGCTCCACCACTGAATGAGATTAAGGCTTAAAAAAGGACTTTGAGCTTATATTAATTTTTAGAGACAAAATACTTGTTTTATACACGTAAAAGTTTTAAAAAGCTGGAAGACACACTTAAGACAGAGAAATCCAGATCATCCACCCTCACCGAACTTGATTTTTTGCCTAATTAAAAAACTTATTTTAAATGATGACCTTCTGGTCTATTAAGCCTTGTTTTCACTGACCGGGCTGGTACAGTCCGGTATTTTGAGCATTTTCATTGTAAAATGGACCCAATAAACCAACACGTTTTCATCCACAACTCATTACAAATGGACGTTCGGTTAAGGACGCCTCAGCGTCACTTTTTGACGTGATGTTTGTAAAATCAAGGATCCACAACGCTCAGGACGCTGTACTGGATGCGGACTGATCCTCAGGACACGTCTAGTACTGGTACCCAAAGCCTAACCCGTCACCAGACGCGGCAGTAAACGCATAACTGGACCCGAACCGGTACCAGGTTTGGGTACCAGTACCCGGTGAGGGTTTATTGGGAACAGCCAGCATGTCAAAAAACGATGAGTTGGGGACACCCAAAATGTCAAAAAGTGACACAGAGGGGTCCTTACCCAAACATCAATATGTGGCGAGCTGGGAGTGAGAACGTGTCGATTAAACAGCACCGACCCGTACCTCTTGAGGGCCCCCGTCGGTCCATTGAAAAGTGGAGCGTACAGTTGGGGCGGAGCCTGCTGATTGGCAGAAAACGATGACAACATTAGAAAGCACCAATATAGTTTTCATTTAAGCTAACGTTTGTAAGCAGGTATTGTTGAGATGTGATTTCCCATCCCAGGACGTCTCCCCGAGTTCTGTTTTGTCAAAGAGAAACAAAATCCAAGAGGTTAAATCAACAAAGTTTATTAGGAGATGAAGAAGACCTGGGGACCATTTTCTCTGCAGCCATCGACATCGACACCTCTTTGTTCCTGGGTTTTTCTGGCTCAAGGGGAGTCACCGAATCACTCACTAACAGTTGATAGAATGTCTTCACCCCAACACCCAAACTTCTGACCAAAGTGAATGATCTTAAGGTCCACTACCCTCACCGTAGCTGCAGTCCTCATCTCCAACATCCGATATAGAACTCTGAGTAAAACATGAAACACTTAAATGACTATAATCAGGACTTTAAAAGTTCTAGTCAAATAGATATAAAAACTGTATAAAAAAACATTTATGAAAATAAAATCCTTCACTGCCCATAATCTTTTTTCAAACAACGTTAAATTCCAGGATTGTACAAAAACTAAAGCAAGAAAAAGACAAGCTGCTGGATGACTTCCATTGTCGTTGCATTTCTTGTCATCGCACTAGCCTACAATGACGCAATGACACACTGGTGGCCGTCACCACGTATGAAAACAAACCGCTCAGTGGAAGTGAGTGGAAACACCAGAATTTACTGGACCGTACCACTCCTTATTGGACTGGACCGCTCAGTGGAAACGAGGCTTAAGTTGACTGAGCTTTGTGAAACAGTACAGTGTTTTTAGCTCGTTTGCAGACCTCACAGTCATGAGGTAAACATGTAGAAAAAATAAGAAGGCCTCCTGCATTTTTTTCTACTTCCTCTTTCTTCTTGGAGAAGTGTTTATTTTTAAATCGGTCCTATCTCCCGACTCATTCTCATTCAGGCCAATTCGCACATCAAGGCTGATTTTATCTTCTTCTTCATCATTGTTCATCTCTTTGTGCTCATTATTACTGCTGTTCTAAACTGGATTTCCACAGTCACACTGATGATTATTAGAGCCCATCTCATCCTCGCTATGATCTTTCTGGTCCATTCCATTCTATCCATCCGCTCTGTACTGTCATTGTCCCCAGCAGACGCGCAGCCACTTACTGCTTCTCCATTTTCATTCTGCCTGCTAATGGACAAATCTAAATAGATTGACTGACCACTGTCCATCTTCTCCATATGAATGGGATTCTCCTGTAGGTTTGAGCGTGAGAGAGAACGTCACGCTCGCTGACCCGGAGGCGAACGGCTCCACCAACAGCAGTTCTGTGGCTGTTGCCATCCTGGTGCCTTTCTTTGCTCTCATCTTTGCAGGCCTGGGATTTTATCTCTACAAGCAGCGGTATGTTAACCGTAAAAATAAATAAAAAACTTCTCGAGTTTTAGATTATTCAAAGCGCTCTATCTTTCTGTATGCTGGAAGAGTTTTCGACCCCCCGGATTTCTGTTGACGCCTGTAGAGCTGCAGCCAAAGCAAATTTACATCCAGATGGGATCCATGATTCACTTAGGTGGACCCTCGTAGCTCGCAGCGCTGTGATTATTCTCCTCCTTTGAACGTAGCGCCCTCCTAAAAGACTTCAAAAGCGTGATGTAACGTGTTACTCACCGGTCCAGAATATGAGCATCAGAACATTTAGTGGATTGTCCTTTAAAACATTTGTTTCTTCACAATGTAAACGTTTGGATGCATCGTGTGGTGATTTAAACTGATGAAGAGTGCAGAGTCCGTGGCATGCAAATGCTGCACTCATTACAGGAGCTGCACGTAAAAAATGGCGGCGGGCTCCTCTGACTGCTCTTTTCAACAGTAATTACCACACAGACTCATTTACCTTTTTTGCAGCTGTTCACTCCAAGATAATGGAAGCATGTTTATGTGACTGGAAGGACTGGGGGTAATTGGAAGTCTCATTTGACATGCAAACCTCTGTTTTTTTGTGGCGCTGGCAGGAAAACGGATAAAGCTCAGTACACGGGATGCTCCGTCCACGAGAACAACAACGGCCAGGCCACATTTGAAAACCCCATGTACAACACCAACACGAAAGCCGCCGAGGGGAAAGTCGTCCGCTTCGACCCCAATCTCAACACCATCTGCACCATGGTTTGATGGCTGCTGCTTGGGAGTTTTTTTGTTCTTTAATGAAAAAAACTATTTTAAAGAAATGTTTCTAATCACTTTCTGATGAACACACAGCAGAGACTTGCTTAAGGACATGAAGCACACTTTTAGCAACCACAATGGTAGCTGCAATCAACACAGGTGAGGGGATTTGAAAAAAAAAAAACAGAATATGAAAGCAGGAGGAGGAGTACGTCTCACACTTCTTTCTA
The DNA here is from genome assembly GCF_002922805.2 of Oryzias melastigma. Classification (NCBI taxonomy): domain Eukaryota; kingdom Metazoa; phylum Chordata; class Actinopteri; order Beloniformes; family Adrianichthyidae; genus Oryzias; species Oryzias melastigma. Next base: position 13,023,900 of record NC_050527.1, read on the forward strand.
ATCTCCCCGTTTTTCGGTGAAGAGAAATGTCTTTGCACTCTGTGAGTGCTGGCTCCTTGAATAAAAGAGCCTCCGGCATATAGATGAAATAGAGTATTTTATGCTCTGTAGTATAAATATAGAGGGATTATTTCACAATACCAAATACATAAAAAATATGTGTTTTTCTTTAAAAAGAAAACAGTCCACATATAGGAAGTTTACTTTAACTTCACACTCTTTAAAATGATTTTATAGAATAGAGAAGTTTCTATTGTGAGATTTTTCTTTCTAAGCTTTGGGCCGTGTAAGAGGAGTGAAAGTAGCAAAAAAAAAGAAACTGCCTCTTCTGTAATCAAGTCAGTACTGTGTTTCAAGAAAAGGGGTCAATTATACCTCTTAATTGGATGGTACTTTTTACCAACAGTTATATGGTCTAAGATCTGAGCCTTTGTTATAGATTCTCATAAAGCAGCAGTACATTTCCTTTAAAATAATTATTACTTTATAATTTTTTTTTTTTTATCAAGTTAAATTTGTTCTGTACGACGGAGTATTAGGGCCAGTTTACAAACATGTATTTATTTTTTTATTATGACTTGAAATCTCATAAATTTACTAGAAAAAAGTCATATCTGTTAAATTATGAGAATAAATGTACGGCTAAATTTGTGACTTTTTTCTTGTAAATTAGCGTGGTTTAGAGTTGTAAATCCCATAAATTCACAAGATTAAAAGTCATAAGTTTACGAGAAAAAAAAACAAATTTACAAGAAAAAAACATGCAACGGCTAACTTATGAGAAAAAAGTCATATATTAATGACTCACACAGCCACAGACTACATTTATGAATTTTTCTAGTAAATTTACATGTTTCAGAAGTTGTTAATTAAGTTGTAAATTTACGAGAGAAAAAATAATAAAAACTCATAAATTTACAAAAAACAATAATAATAAATTTACAAGAAAAAAAAACTTTTAACAGTTACATTATGAGGAAAAGTCATATATTGATTACTTAAAAATAATAGACAAAATTTATCACTTTTTTCTAAATGTATGTGTTTTACGGTAGTAAATTTATGACTTTGAATCCCGTAAATTTACAAGATTAAAAGTCCTAAATTTACGAGAGAAAAAGTTGTAAATTTACAAGAAAAAAAGTCGTAAATGTATGACTTTAAATCCTGTAAATAAACAAGATTAAGTCATAAATTAACGAGAAAAAAACTCATACATTTACAAGAAAAAAACTGTTGAATAATGAGAATAAAGTCGTATATTAATGATTTTTAAAGTCATAGGATACATTTATGCCTTTTTTCTTATAAAATTACGTGTATTAAAGTCGTACATTTATGACTTTAATACACATAAATTTACAAGATTAAATGTTAATTTATGAGAAAAAAAAGCGTAAATTTTCTTGAAAAAAATGTGTACATTTACAAAACAGAAACTCTTAACTGGGAAATTATGGGAATAAAGTTGTACATTGATGACCTAAAAAGTCATAAGCTACATTTATGACTTTTTTCTCGTAAATGTAAGTGTATTAAAGTCGTACATTTTTTACCGTGATACACATAAAATTTACAAGATTAAATGTTGTTCATTTACGAGAGAAAAACTGGTAATATTAGTTATTCTTTTTTCTTTTTTGGTGGCCCTACTACTCCGTCGTAGTTTTGTGAGAACATTTTGAAATTCTATTTATAGTTTTTTAACCCGATCAACAAAAAATCTGGAGTACATAACCGCAGCCTTCAATCTGTATATAATATATATATATATAAAAAATAAAGTAAAAGTCTATTTTTTCTTGACATTTACGAGCGTCTCACAACAGCCGGATTGAAGATATCTTTGAACCTGCAGCTCGGCCAGGTTTCCCAGAGGTTCATTTAAGACTGGATGGATGATTTTACGGAGATGAAATCAAGTCAGCCGTCTGTGGTAGAGTAGGGTTTAATGTCTTGTTTTATGCTCATGAAAACTTTGTCATGCTTCCTCTGTTTTTACATCCGCTCGCAGACAGCCCAGCCCCCGCTCTGAAAACTCCGCTTTTCACAAATCAAGCAAACGTGCGTTCTCCTCTCATTCTTTTGGGAAACCGTGCCTTAGACAGAAACTCATCCTCCAGGACAGTTGATGAAGCATTGCCCTCCCCCTGACTAGATCCTACCCCCCACCTTTCAGAGTCATTTCAGTGTCTTGGAAGACATGCGCTTGTGCTTACTAATGTACAGAGAATTTGCACACTTAGACATGAGCCGCCGTCTCTCATGACCAGCTGGGTTTCCGAATGGAAGGATGCTTCTGGAACTGTCATCACATTTCTACATCATTGCAGTGCCTTGAATACTGTATGGGCATATGTTTTGAACACTTTTTACATTAAATAAAACTGCACACACGTGTGACTTATCTGCACAGTTTGCAATGATTTAGCATAGTGATGTCAGACGGTGTATCGATGAAGCGAGGGCAAGAAGCAGCTCATAGTTTCATAAATGTGCATGTGGATAAAAAGTGACCCAGTATAGCAATTGCTGCTATTGTACTTTGTACCACTACGTTGACTCCTGTCATTGCTATTCCATTTTGTACATTTATACAGTTTTGATACTTGATGGCACTCTTTGGCAAGATGTCTTGTGTTAACAATATGTAATATATTTTGCGACTTCACGTTTCTTATGGATGGGATAGACGAGTATCTGGTGCAAATAGTGAAGCGGTCTCACCTCCGGAGGCTCCTGAATCGAGCAGAAGGCTTTTAAACGTGCCACATAATTGAGATCCCATTCAACAACCTGTGTATATGAACCTGTATATATTACAGAACTTTTGTAAAGAGGTCTATTTTTTATGCAGATAAAAGCATTTGTAAGTTATTGAATATGTTGTGTAAAATTTCACTTGTAAATGTCATGTAAGATCAAAAAGATTTGTATTTTTTTCTTTATCAGCAATGTATAAATCGTTAATTTATATATAAAATATAAAATGAATACTTTGTGTTTCTCTTCTTTTTTGGTTTAAAGTGTTTTAATCTTTAAATATTTTATTTCACTCTAATTTGATACATTTCTTTTATGTTTATGCCTTTTTTAGCCAAAATAGAAAAAAATCTGTGTCGTTTTCTAGAACATAGTTGCTTCAAAGTGGCAGTAGTTCATTAGAAATTTACCTCTGGGTTGTGGGTGGGACTGTCGACATGGAATAAGCCCGCCCCCTTCCCCATCATCCATCTGTTTACACTATTTCCCGCCTCGTACAGCCTTCACCCAACGTTACCGGAGCAACAAATATGCACAACCAATATTGGAGCTATCCAGCTGTACAGGTTTGAGTATCGTTACAGGTTCTAGTCATCTACAAGTGGGTGCATTAGATTGGAGCTTGTGGCTTGCCGTAGTAACTTGTACACCGCACAAGCTTTTTCCAGCTGTATTTTTGTGTCTGCTTCTGATTCACAACAATTTAAATTAAGAAATACTCAGACAGGAAATTTCAAGATAAATCTTCTTCATATATGTCCTCTAGTGTCAGAAAAATACCAAATACTATATTATAGGTGTCCCCCATCACAATGAAAAAAAAAAACATTCCAAGTTGTAATTTAATTATGATTATGATTTTTTTAACCAAAATCCCACAACCTAAATGTCTCAAAAAGTCATTTTTTACGTTGATCTGAAGCCTCTGTTTCCTAAATCTCCTCTGAGGAGGCGTGGCTTTTGGAGCTGAGCTCAGCACCCCCGCCCCGACCCCCCCCCCTTCTGATTATAATAGCTAGGTGTCTCGCTAGCATAAATCTTCACCGCGTCTACATAAAAATGTCAAGCATTAGGTGTGTTTGAGATCACTTGAAAACCTTTTTACAGTGCAGAATGTGTTCTTTAAATCTTTTTTGTTTCCAGGCTTTTTCAAAGATTTTTCCTCTTTTGTTGTTACAAGTAGCTGACATTAACTCTAAAAAATGTTATTTAAATCTGCTGCCCATGCAGCATCCAGAACACTTTGTTCTTTTGTTAAATCTTCCATTTTAATCCCTATCCATTTATGATGTGAGTGCTCCCAAATGAGTGACATAATTCTTCCTATAAGAAGATGTGACCGTATGAAAAAATCTATATTTAAAGAAAAAAAACAGACTAAAACAAGTTGTGCATTTGAACCTATCTCTCTTCTTTAATATGATCCACTTCCACATAAAAAACTTTCATTCACTGTGAAAACGGTTGATCTATAATGCTTGACATAAAGAAGGATCACTGTCTTTTAGGCTTTAACCATTTTAGTTGATCTGGCTCAAAACAGAGAGAAAACTCTGCATAATACATCTAGACTTCTCTTCCCTGCAGGTTGGGTTATATTTCAGATTTAATAGCAGATCCACTTTACCATGTAAAGTTACAACACTTGAAACATGATAGTACAGGGAGAGCTCAGAATACTCAATGCTACATCTCGACTCGTATTTTGCTGCTTTAAGTTTTACTGTTTTACATGTGGAGATCCAGCAGTGGACCATTCACCTTCTTCTAGACACATTCAGAAATCAACAGAACCCTTTACAAAACTGAAATGCTGCTAAACTAACCTCTACTTTATCCAAATACAGCACAGAGTGAAAGTCAGTTAAGAAATGAGAGTAGCAACAGGTTATGTGATGCCTCCATGATAATTCTGTGGCAATAATTAAGTCACAAATGCCGTTACAGGTGGGCGGAAAAATGGGCAAACCGCTAAATTTTCTGATCATAGACCATTTGGTTAAACCCATAGAGTAAAAATGTCCATGCACCTGTTTTTTTTCTGCAGGCATGCTGCAAGTTGCAGCAAACACTTGTGCAGCACATAAGGGTAAATAAGGGGGAAGTAGGTGAGACGGATCCAGCGTTCTGTTTTCAGCCTGGGGTTAAATGTATACTTTAATGTCTGAGCCCAGGATCTGTGTATGCATTAAAAATATTTGCCAGAAGGATTTTCAATTGAAGTCACTCAGAAGCTCCATCAAGCAGAGTTTGCCACAGGGGTGATGATGTAATGGAAGCGGGTGTCAGGCCAAGAAGGCAGAAAGCTCAGGGCATTTCCTTACTTCAAGTGTGCACTCGTGCTAGCTCGGCTCTGTCATGACCCCTGTTTGTTCCCCACTTCATTAGCGCTCAGGTTTGGGTGTCGGAGAATCCTCTGAGGAGGATCTGTGCTACTTAGCGGCAGGATCCCCCTTGATTTTCTCCCCATGTCATCCCTACAAATGCTCTATTGAGTACTGGTGACTGAGCAGGTTAGTCCAGTAAGTCAATTTGACTGCAGCGGATCAGGGAAGCCTCTGTGGTCTTGTGGCACGGACACATGATTGCTGGAGAAAATCAATTTACTAAGATGCATGCGTGCTGTAATGAAGATTTGTTCCCCGGCTGCCTCTGATGTTCGGATACCCTGTGGCTCTCCTTCACTTTCATCAGGGGATTGAGTGTGTGCTGTGAAATTACAGAGCACAACACTGCCAGCCAGCCTCTGTTAACACGCTGCATCATAGATGGAAACATGGCTTCAGACACTAGACAGGATTTCTCACGACCACGGGACAGCTTGACACCGCTCTCTGACAGGCACTCTGCAGGAACAACATTTGTTGTTTTTTTTATTTTTTTTCTGAGTACATGTCAAAGCATAATGAGTGGTGTGTGCTTTCATGGATCCTTTGGTCCTAATGGGCCAGACTGTCAGCTGACTAACTAGCTGCTTTCTTGCTTTATATTTGAGGCTCTCACTAATGAGCCTTTTTTTTTTTTTTTTAACGCTCTCGCTGGCCAGATGTCCTCAGGGTGGCAACTGTTCGTGTTGCAGATGGGAAGCTGTTAGGGAAAAAAAGGTCTCAGGAAATTAGCAGTTCATAAGAAGGTGAAGTGTTTAGAGTTTGAAAAGCATTTTGTATTTTATTTTTTTTATTTTTTGGACCTAATGGCCAAAAACATTTATAGGGATCAATTTCTAATGATTCACAAACAACATTTCGCTACTTAAAAACACAAAATTGATGCAAAAAGAATTTCATGCTCTGCCGTTTTCCAGACCGAGGGGCCCCGCAGAGTTGTATAGTTTGATATACTCTTTTTAATCTTACGCCGAATGAATAATGTAAACTCCCTCATCCCAATTTCACCAAAATAAATGTTTAAGCACCATTTAAATTTACAGGCGTTCTGTGAAAATAACACTGGAAGTCTCGGGTTGAACTTAAACTGACGTCAGCGAGCGCGATCAATGCACTCATTACAGCAGCGGAAAGTACAAAGGTGGATGTGCGTCTGGGGTAAAGACGCATGATTGCTGCTGTATTTCCTGAGGTTTGGGAAGATAATTCCATGATGAAAAATGGCCCGTTCCTTATCATAAACCAGGAGCAAGACAGATAAGGTATCGGGATCTTTCACCTCAGTCTCAGAGAGTTCTTGGAAATCTCTCGTTCAGAATGATAGTATTGGTGGATTTCATTCTGACCTTGGTGTCTTATTAGAAGCATATTTATATTTAAGTGGGATGTTTGGGTTTTTATCTTGATGTTGTGCCAGGCAAACATGCTGGCTCTCGTGGAGCGTACAGCTGCTTTCTCACAGCCTCTGGTGCATCTTAATTTCACTCCCTTATGTGAATCAGCCTGCTTGTTAACAACCTCAAGTTTTGGTTTTATCTCTGTTATAGCTCCAGAGGAGTTGACAGAGCCAGATCAGAGGTGAAACAGGTGTGTGTGGGAGGGTATAAGATAGACTGACGTTCCAGCCGCTTGACCCTGCAGTCACATACAGTGCTGAGACGATGTTCTGTGGCTGAGGTGTGCTGACTCTTATCTCTTTCTGAAAATAGCTGGCTTATCTGACAAAAAACAAAAAATAATATTGAAGAACAAGTCCAGATATATCTGTTTATTATTAGGAGCAGTTTTAATGTCAAGAAGATGGACTTCATCTTCATTTATGAATTAAAATGTAAAATTTGTTATGTTTTTTTCCCCCTTTTTTATTGCTTGAAATAACCAAACAACATGACCTATCAGGAACAGGAGATAAAAGTAAAATAAACTGACACATTTTTAAAAGTTTAGTGTTATACATTTATAGAAGTGTGTAAACAGAAAATATCAGTAGAGCTAAAAAAAAAATCCAGGTTTTGGGATGATAGTGATATATTTTCACTAAACCTCTTAACAAGGAAATGGCTTAGGAGAAAAAAATATCAAGTT
>NC_050527.1:13031158-13051064 GCF_002922805.2 Oryzias melastigma
AAAAATCCAGGTTTTGGGATGATAGTGATATATTTTCACTAAACCTCTGAACAAGGCAATGGCTTAGGAGAAAAAAAAAACTCCTATCAAGTTTTCTGTTTTCAGCTCAGTGTTCTGCAGTGGTCCAATTGATATTTATAGAAAAAAAGAACATCTTTTCAAGGTTTACCACAAGGGAATATTTTCCGCTGATGTTGCAGATCTCTTCTTTGTGTTTACAGCTCCCCATTACAGTCTGTTCTTGTACGTTTGTATCTTTTTTTAAGAGTCCTATCTCATTAGAATGACCCAAACTTTCCTTAAACACCCACTGTACTGAACTTGGTTGATGTTTCTGCCCTGTAGTTCATCATTATTCCACTAGGGGCAGTAGAAGTCCTCATTTCAACATGGCTGCTTCTGTGAAATCTTAAAAACACTTTTGGCGGGAAATTTTTTACTAATTATCTAACTTTTATGGTGGTAATAACTCACATATTGTTTTTAATTTATTTAAATGACTACTTCCTGTACTGAAAGGAAGAAAATTAGTCAATAATGAATTCTTTATAATACATTTAAACCATGATAACAATGTGTGGATCAAATTTAAGACAGCGGGTCAATAGGATGCTGTTTTCCTAAACATTTATGTCAATATTTGTTTTGCATCTTAAACTTACATTGTTGTGAGTAAGAATTTAATAAATCACCCAAAGTATCATAATTGAAGCTAATTATATCCAATAGAAAATGATATTGCACAAATGTTTTGTGGATTCCATCAGTTTAAAATGTATCTTGATTCAAATGGTTTTTTTTATTTTTTATTTTTTTATGTAAATTTCTTTGATAAAGTGGGTTTTACTGGGTGAAGTTTCAGTTCTATTCATTTCGATTACTCAGCTTAATTAGTTTATTTTTCTCAATATGCAGTGTCACGTCTTCTGTTTTAACAACACTTCTCTTTACACTAAATCACTTTTTTAATTGATTTTATTTAGACCTGTAAATGTTAACATGTTAACACACGCGATTAATCAAAAATAATTCATGAGTTAACATTTATTAACGCAAAAGAATTACGCCTGGCGAAGAAACAGTCCTTCTCTTTGCTTCGGCGGTTGAGACTTCCACAGCGTGCGTTAAAACACACTTTCTAATAAATATTTAACCGGTTTTGGTAGTTTTTTCGTATTATTATTTATTTGGCTTAAATCGCTTTTTCACAAAAAGTGGACTATTTGATTTGTGGTTTCTTAATCAACACCTGTCCCTATTTTTATTAAATGTAACATTTAGTTGCTATAATCATCTTTATTCTCTAAAGTGTTTGAGTCTTTGCCAACAAACGCCTCTACAGGTCTCCAACATTAATAAATGTATATATATGTTAAACAATGAAAGATTAAAAACCTTCAAACATCATGACTTTAGAAGTTCTGGACATGTTGTGTAGTGAATAATCTTGGGCTCTTCTCACTCAAAGTTACTTTCATTACTACTGAATCACAGAATCAGTTCAAAAAGTTACAAAAAATGTTTTTGTGTGAGAGAGCTCTATTATAATGAATACACTCAATGACCAATCATCTGTAAATCCATACTAATGATAGAAATTAAACTGTCAAACTCCTCAGATTGAGGATGTAGGCTGAATACGGGTTATAGATGATGACAGTGGTAATGTGTTAAGACAAAATCTTGAAGTTCATCTATTGATATAAATGTGTTTCTAGTGTTTCTTTTTATTATGCTTATGCCTTTTTTTAGCCAAATTAAAAAACAGTCACTTTCCAGGACATAGTTTCTGTAGCAAGTCATAAGAAAATAAATTGTATGTCTTCTATCATGAGAAAAATGCCACAATATCATATTAAATATACACCAAAAACACAGTTTTCATTGAAGTGGGTCTTCAATAAAAGTCAGATGCACACGTAAGGCATTTGATGGCGTTCCCTTTAGTGTCTCCTCAGCATGTAGATGTGATTGTTAAGCGCACAAAAAGGACATGACAAAGTCTTGAACCACATCTGTGTGACCCTGACAGAGTGGACCACCCTGGGGCGAAGACCACATCACTTCTTGACACATGACAACTTCCATCTAATTGCTCACAGGGTGTCAAATGTAATAGCTCCCTTGTCTCAACCAATTAATTCTGGAAATTTGCTTAATTAGATTCTAATGCCTGGTGACATGTTCCCGAAGGTAGCAGGTACAGCCTGATACTGGGGGAAAATTGGCAGCGCACAACAGATTTTTCTTGTCTGAGCCTTTGAAAGAGCTGCTTTTACCAGCCACTCACATCTTTCACATAAATAGCTGTTACTTCTCCCACAAGGAAAATCCTTGAGATATCAAGTTTAATTTTGATAATGTACTCCCCAATATGGAAGATGTGAGCCATGCTGAGGATAAGAGTGAGGTTTGGAGACACCCTGTGCATTACTGTTATTTCATCAGTTTTCAAAGTCTTAATCACTGCAGTCATTGAAGAAATCTCTCAGGCTGTCCAAAATGTGCTCTCCCAGGAACCAGAGACGCCTGTTTTTGATCAATCCAACTTGTGGGGGAATAATTAGTCTTCATGATTAAAAAAGTGTGAGTAGGTTTTTTTTCCTCTTCTTTATTATGCCCTGTTTCGTCTGTCACCTTTCTGGAAAGAATACGCAAATTGAATTGAGTATTTTTTCTTAACTATGAGCGCTATATGAACAACATTGATCAGTAATTAAGGTACTACATGTAAAATCAATGCAAAAGTGTCTATATGTTTTGCCTCATCTTCATTAATAATGACCAAAAGATATATAACTTTTTTTTTCGCTTGGCAAAGTAAAAACAGCAATAAAAAAGAAAAACTTAATTGTTTTTTTAATCATATTTTGAAGAATAATCTGATGACCTTGTCGTCTTAATGTTGTATTTAAATTAAGATGGTTGGTCCACAACAAAAACTAATCAAATATAATTAAATATGCAAAAGGAATAATAAAGCTTAAATAATTTTATTGTAATTTTCCTTGTCTAAACTTCTAACAATGTCAGTATTTTCTCTTTTTTTCCCTATAATTTGATTTTTGAATTAAAAAAAACAATACAAAAAATAGAAACAACAATATTCTCCTGGTTAGACAAGCGGGTTACACAAGTTTTACAGTTTTTACAGTGTAAATAAGTATAATAGAAAAAAAATTGACACCTTTAAAATTGTGCCTAAAAATGATATACAGAACCGTGTCTTTTTCCTCCTAGGTAAGCATCAATTTAACCAACTGCTCTTGAAGATCGTCTTTTATGAAAATATCAAACACAAGTTACCCAGTAACACTGTCTGATGCTGAATGGTATAAGTAGATGACTATTAGATGCTCTACTTGAGCAACCTCGATGTGATTGACTTTAAATTGGCAAAGAATGCAAACGTTTTCAAACTATTTCTTTTGACTGGAAATGTCATGCAGTGACAACAGCTGTTTGTTAATCTGAAAAAGGTCTGAACAGAAAGCTAAAGCTTTATTGGAAAAGAAAAGATTCATCCTGTTTGTTTTCTAACTTATGCAAAACTTTAGTCTATACAATACATTTACCAGTGTTGTTGGTATTTTTCATGTCTTCGTATCTCTTTTTTCCAACTCAGAATACACGACTGCCTGGTTTACTCTTTTTGGTCCACAGGATGGTTTGCTTTTATTCAGTGTTAACTTAAGTGTTACTGAACCACACCAGAGGCACTCAGAACTGAAACCCTCATTTTAGGGAGGACTAAGGGTGTACTTGCGCTAGAAAAGACTGAGTCCTGAATGTTGCGTTTGGTCTGTATCAAGCGGACTCTTGTTTCAAACCAAAGTCTGTAAACAAAACCATGTGACTAAAGATCCATTCAGTTATTGGCCGGTGTTCCGGCTCCAATCGGCAGACCTGGCTCAAGTCTAGGAGGAAAACCAAAAATGGGACCATAACAACACCTGTGAGAAAAAGGAACACAGTTTATTAAACAAGGGGAACAAAGAAACTGTGTCCTGAAAAGCAAAAGGGAAAAACAGTTAGTGTGCTGGTTAAAACCAATGGCAGGACATGTTGAGAAGGTGCAGCAGCAGGACGTCACAGCCAGGAATTAGGAGGGCGGGGCAAAGCAACAAGAGAAGGAATAATGGAAGTCCCATGCTTTGCAATGCTTGTTGGGATATTTCATTTATTCAAACTATATATTTTGCTGAACAGTTTAGACTGTATTGCTCACTACTTTAGTACAATGGAGGAAGGCTGCAAGACAATTACTGAAGAAACACAACTATGAAGGTAGGATGATAAGTGTTTGTAACATGTAGATTGTCGGGAAAACAGTGAGAAGCGATGAGTATCGTTAAAAGTTCCTTTAATGAGCCTGCATTCATCCAAACACATTTCAATAAGTTATATGCCTTATTGTTGCTCCGTTACTCTGTTTATGCCCCATAATGCCCGGCTATGGTGGCCAGTTTGATTCTGTTGTTTCGCTCTGAGCACAGAGCCTATTTAGACTGAATAAACTCTGAGCAAACTGGAGTTCAGTCCAATTGGAAATGAACAGAGACCACCTCAAAAGTTGAGTCCAAGAGAGGTTCCTGGTCCCGGACCAGACTGAAAATTTATTTAGGGTTATCCGGGAAAGCAAACTCTTGTTCACTTCAGCGAACCAAATTTGTCCAGTCTGAATACACCATAAAATGAGCTTCTGCATATACCAAATAATTGAGGGAAATGAACTCTGGTTGGATATAAAAAAGCCAGTGTGAAAGCAAGCTTGAATAAAGATGGTAGGTATAAGGAGGAGTACGAGGGCAAAGGGTGACGAAAGGATAAACACAGACAGAAAGGAATTAGAAAAACCACAGGGAAACAAGTTCCAAACCTTTGGCTCATAGACTTTTGAAAATGAGATTAACTGACATCCTGGTGGGAGCTTAATAATGAAACAAAAATAAGTATAAATAAATAAATCTTTCTGTATAATTTAGTTTGTGTCAGACCATACTAACTATCCCTCAATGTCTATGAAGTAGCTTGCTTAAAGAGATAGTATGCATGATTGCATCTCTTAGAGTTAATCAAATAATGTTTTTTTCTTTTTGTATAAAAAAACAGCAATTCCCATGGGAATTGATGAGCAGTCAGTGGAAAATGAGTTAGACATATTGCAATGCTGCCAGCTGTTGATCTGGAAGTCTTTGCATCTCTCTACCTCTCTATTAGTCTGTCAGTTCAGCCGCACTGGATTTGTCAAAAGTCTGCTGGCAGGGTTGCCATGGAGTTCTGGAAGAAGATTCATTTTAGGAAGTTTGAGACTGAATTATTTCTTTCTGATCTTCTTTTTTGTCACATCTACCATATATTTGATGTAAAGAGAAGCCTAATTAAAAAATAATATTAACTATAGTTTGGAGGAAGTCTTATTTAAAAAAAAAAAAAAAAACTAAAGTCATAAAATTGAATTTTTATGCATTAAAAATAAGGAGAGGTCTACAGCTTTGTAAGTAAAATTGCAAAAACTGACTTGTAATTTTACAAATATTTCCATATCTCTCAGTCTTTTATCAAAATAGCAATTTATAGTACATAAAATGCTGAAAAATGTATATTTGACCGAATTGTACCTAATTTTCCCTTTAAGGAAGATGCAATCAATAACATCAGGTATAAAGGAGAAATTGCAAAGTAGGTACAGTATTTCTAACATCACTTGCATTTGAGCTTCTTAAGCAAGCAAAGTTATAAAAACCTAGGGAAGCACATGTTGGCATTTATCATTAAATAGTGGCAGCAGTCCTTGTCAAACCATAACAGCAGGAAAATGCTGCTGTCAGTTATTGTTCTGTGGTAATTATGACAAATGTGACATCCATTTTCTCAGTCTGAAGTCATTCTTTCTGTGAAGAAAAGACAGAAATTATAATAATTTTAAGTCAGAAACCATCTGACAGCCAATAGTCCTATAGGGCCTTCTATGTTCGCCAAAACATATTTAGAAAAGTATATTCAATTACTTTTTAAAAATAAAAATGTAATTGAAATGATTTTCTTTCATAAATGTTTTTGTTCCCATTTGTTGCCTATCATTATAATCATCCAATCGGATCTTCAGTCTGATACTTCAAGGTTAAAGGTAACCAAACCCTAAATTAACTTTTTTGTCTGTTTATAATTAGGGCTTTTAAAGTGCTGTCAGTTGGTCATTGCCAAATTTTGGACAAATAAAATAAACTTATTTCTTGAAAATAGTTAAATAACCATCTGTGTGCTGCCCCCTATAGGTTGAGTAGAGGTATGACAATTTAATTTCGTGATTGGTCAAACCATGCAAGTCCCACGTCATGATCTGCAGCTCCACTAATGATAACAGTCCTGTTCTCCAGCCACACCCCACCGACTGGATTTTCAAATTTCAGCTGTAGGCGGAGTCAGCCTGTTCCCAACAACCTTATAAGTCGTTCATAAAATCAAGGGTCTGCAACCTTTGGGACGCGATACTAGACACGGACTGGTCCTTGGGACACGTCCAGTACCGGTACCCAAACCAAGTACTGGTACCCTAATCCAGCACCAGATGCGGTACCAGACGCTGTACTATGCCCAAATTGAGCCTGGACGCGAGCCAGTACCGGGTTTGGGTACCAGTCCACAGGACATGGTACCAGAGGGGTACTTAATCATGTGTTAATGTGTGAAGACTCAGAGATGAGAATGCGTTGGGCAACTATATGGGTTAAATTTGCTCTCCACGTTTGCCCCATCCCCTGGGGGAGATGTGAGCTACAGTCCAAGGCACATCCAGGAACCATCTGGTGGTTGAACCCCTCCAATCCAACCCCTTTACGCTGAGTGTCAAGCAGGAAAGCATTGGGTTCCAAAGTTCTTGGCATGAATTTACCTGGGATTTGAACTCACGACCTTCCAGTCTCAGGATGGACACTCATCCACTAGGTCGCTGAGCTAGTACCAAAAAAAAGGTCCCAGCTATAATTGATTTGATAGAACGTTCCCTCTTGATTCTTCACTCTCAATGTGTTCAAACCTTCCTCATCAACTAAAATTCTTTTGTCAAGACATCCTAAGGAGTAAAATATAATAACTCATTCACAAACACATTCATTGGGGTGGAGATAAACCTCATGGTACATACAGGCCTTATTAAACACACGATAGGCACTCTTTGACACACTTATTGCACAAGAAGGATCGTTCCCACTGATCTTTGTCCTCTAAATTATCCCTTCTGGAGGCAACCAGCACCTTGTGTGATAATAGTGTTTGTGTCCTTTGACCCATAGTTCTCAGAACCTCATTTTTTCCATGTCAGGAAACTTCGTCTGTTGTCAGGGCCCTATATGGGTGGGTGGTGAGGGTTCCTTTCTTTTACCCTGTGCTGGATTAACTACAAGTGACCTTTCTGGAATATCATTCAGGCACCAGATCAGAGGTGTTGACTCAGGGCTGCAATCATTCCTTGCTTTTCAACATAAACTGCTTCTGCATGCTCTAATTGGTTGGAGACACATGAGCCAGGTTATCAGCCAAAGGGATATCTTGAAAACATGTACTGTAGACGCATGAAGCCTGGAGTTTCCTACCCCTATTTGAACAGTATGTGACCCAAGTTCAGCTCTGGTGGAAGTAGAGGGGATGCACAGCACTCCCAGACGGTGACAGACCCTTGTCTCAGACTTGTGGGGTTTCCAGGTGGGGGAGGACTTGTACTTGACCCTGGCACTGCAGGGAGGTTGTACTCTCCATCCCACAGGCTCCTGTGGTGAACCCTCTGGGTGACTGGTCTTAAGTTGTTTGGGGGTGGACGTACATCATTCTGTTTCTCAGTATGGGGGGAATCTGGGGACCCCGCAGGATGAAATTTCTGCTAGACTCCCCCCTGGGCAGGGAGGGGGTTGCAGGTTCTGACCTTTTTCTCTAACATCCTTGTCCATTTGGGAGTTTATGCCTTCTGTCATGTTTCACTTTTTGAGCGTTTCTCTAGGTGTTGCTTGTTGAAGTTGTATTTATTAGTGATACCTGTTGTTTTGTACAGTTCTTAATGTTGTGTTAGTCAAATTTTGTCACCAACTTTGCATTCCAGAGTCGCCTCGCAGTGCCACTCACATAATCAGGCCTCGTGTCATAAGCTGTGAAAAACAGCCACTTGAGTCACAGTGATGTGTGTATTGACTATGTTCAAATACAGATCTTTATAGATTCTTAAGCCTTGGTTTAAAATTGATGACAGTGTGAGGCGCATTAATATAAATAGGATGAATAATGAAGTCACTGAAAGCCCAGGCGCAAAATGCACGACTCGCCACTGCTGACAGTAAATGACTGCGTGGCCTTCCCACATGAGACATCCCTCTGTCCCTGGGTTGAATAGTCTTACAAAATAATTTTCTTTTGGTTGTATATTTAAATGAACTTCCTCCTGTTGCTTTGATCGTTTAACTTAGTGAGGGAAAGACTGCCACACTGTAATTTCAGGCATCAGTGCTCCTAGTCGTTACTGTAATTTGCTTGTTGTTGTCACGTCGTCTGCTTTTTTGGAGGTAACTGAAACAGACAAGAAAATATATTGATTGTAAAGGTTCTAACCTTTGAATATATAATATGACTTATTTGCTCTGCACCATTTGCTTTGGCTGTGGTTTGAAATATTCCAATTATCTGCAATAACATGTTTAAGTGTTGAGGGTTAACAAAAAAGTCCCAGCCAATATTTCATTTGGCAGAAAGTTCCCCTCTCGGTTCTTTCCTCTCAGCGAGTTCAAACGTCCCTCATCAACTAAACAAAACTTGAGTTTATTTCAAAAATAAATTATAAATAAAAAAAGCTGCAGATGGTTGAGTTGGGAGTCAAGATTGTAATTAGCACTAAACTGTATTTGATTGAATGCAGGCAGACTTGACTAAAAAAAATATACAAAGAAGAACTATATGGATGAAAATATTTAAGTGAACTCTGGCATAATGTGTGTTTGAGATGTTAATGTTTTCAATCGTCTGAATATATCTGGCATCCATGTGGGAGAATACTGTTTTATGCAAATTAAAGAAATTACAGATATTTGCCCACATACCACCAGCAAAAATAACCAAAATATCACCCATAAATTTTAAAACTTTATCTGACTCTTTTTTCAAATGTTATCTTTACATTTGAACTTGTATTTAGTCATTAACAGACACTTTGTCTAAATGATTTTGCAATTGGAAAACAACATTCAGCACAAAACAGTCCTTGGTAAACACAGTCTCTTCTGCACTAGAGGGTGCAAAGATTATAAGGCATCTAGAATGATGTATTTTCAAACGTAGGTCAAGGGGCACTGACTACAAGTGGCATTAAGCAAGACAGAAGATTCAGGGGTTAGTCTGTCAGTCAGTCAGACTTTAACTGCATTCACAGTAACTCTATAACTTGTTGGTATCTCGCTAAACGTTAGTCACGTTAGAAGAGTTAGCCGCGTTTGCTGCGTTAGCATATTCAGAACACCTGTGACTCCCAACCTTGTTCGCAACACGAAAAGAAAAAAAAAACAGATTAATACTGTTACAACAAACATGCCTTGCTTGCAACTCTGGAAAAAACAGACTGATACCGCTAAAACAAATGTTGCTGTGGCAATGCCAACTCCCAACCTTGTGAGTAACAAACAAAAAAACAATCTGACACTGCTACACATTAGCCATGTTAGCTTAATCACATGAAGATAATCTTGCTTGCAACTCATAAAAAAACAGACTGATACTGCTTCAAAAGTGTTACTGTGACTACGCTAATTCCCAACCTTGTAAATGACACATACAAAAAAACACAGTTCGCACAGCTGCACATTAGCTATGTTAGCTTACTCACAATAATGCCCAACCTTGCTTGCAACTCGTAAAAAAAAAAAAAAACTGATAGGCCTACCGATAAAACAAACGTTAGCCTACTATGACTGCACTAAGTCCCAACCTTGTGAGTAACACATAAAAAAAAAAAAATACGCCGCACATTACCCAAGTTTGCTTTATCACAATAACACCAAACCCTGCTTGCAACTCGTAAAAAAGCAGACTGAAACTGCTAAAATAAACGTTACTGTGACTATGCTAACTCCCAACCTTGCTAGTAACACCTAAAAAAAGCACAGTCTGAAACTGCTACACATTAGCCACGTTAGCATATTAACAATAACACTCAAGTAAACATTTTGACATAGCTCCGTGTGCCTGTCAAAATGGCTTTAACATCAGTAAGCACAACCAGAATATATCCATATGTACGGCGCTACAGGTAATAAGGCGCACTGTTGCCTTTTGAAAAAAAGAATGCTTTTCAGTGCACCTTGTAGTGCAGAAACAAGTGCTAAGTCCATTTGAATTACAGAGTTCAGAGAAATGGGTCCTTGCGTAAAAGCAAGTGAAGGTTAGACAAATTAGAAGTGGTCAGGAGGAGTGGTTGTCAGCGTAGTCTTTAGGAAATTCTTGAATGTGCTGGTACAAAAAGCTTGCTTCCATTTGGTCATTTTTCAAGCATTTTGAAGTACTGGATGAAACAATCTGAATCAGAAGTGAAGATGTAGCAGAACACTACAACAAATTTCTACTCAAGTAGAAGAAGTACATGTAGTCTAAAATTTTAAATTTTTGGCTTTAAAATAAAGAAACATTCATTTGATCAAAGCCTGATGAGAGCCGATGAGCTGAACTTGTATTTCAAAGGCTCATCTTAGGGAGGAGCTCAGCATCCTTTTCCTCATCCAAAATTAGTTGAAAAAGTATTTTAAAAGAGTCGGGTGGAAGAAGGGTGAAAGTCCAGACTGCAGTTTTGTAAGCTCAGTTGATATTCCTTCTGGTCAGGTGGATTTGTACAGTTTAGTCAAGCAGAGAAACTGAGTTTGGAAGGGTGTAGAACTTCTGTTTAACAAGAGTCGGGGTTGTTGGTGGTTAACAAGAACAGGAGAGTGAACGGATACGTGAAGAATGGAGGAGAACGGTTCTGGTGTCAGTTTTGAGGACCAAGAGAGACGGAATAAAGCTGATGACTCAGTGAAGTTATGGGATGTAGGAGTGGAAGTTAGGCTGAGGTCAGAAGTGAGGAATTGCGAGCAACAGTATGGTTTCATGCAGAGGAAAAAAAACACAGAAGCAATATTTGCTTTGAGGATCCTTCTTTAGAACTACAAAGAAGGTCAGAAGGAGCTGCATTGTGTCTTTGTAGATCTAAAGAAAGTCTATGACAGGATACATACAGAGGAGCTGGGGTTTGTATGAGAAAGTCTGGAGTAGCAGAGTAGTGCAGGACATGTATGAGAGCTGGAAGACAATGGTGAGATGTGCTGTAAGTGTGACAGGAGTTCAAGATGAAAGTGGGAATACACCAATGATCAGCTTTGAGCGCCTCGCTGTGTACTGTGGTGATGGACAGCCTGACAGATGAGGTTAGACAGGAATCTCCATGGATCGTAATGTTTTGCAGATGACATTGTGATTTGTTGTGGGTTCAGGTACATTTAGAGAAGTAGTGAAAGAGGACATGGTGTGGTTGGTGTGAGCGATGAGGATTCAGAGGATTATGTGGAAGCAGACGATTCTCTGTGGGGCTTTGAAGCCTTAGTAAATAAATAAAAAAAATTGAATAAAAGTCCTACTTACTGACAATTAAAGACGTCAAACCAATTGACCTGACAAACCACATCACAAATGTCTTAAAGTCAACCTCTTTAGTCCCTTACTTACTGCTTTGACACTGAAAGAAAGATGTGATTGTGTGGCTGTTTGGGAAAGCTGAGTCTCATTTGGATAAAGTAGGCATTACTGGGAGGATTATCACAGCAGCTCTCGTATTTATCAAACCTGGACTGTTTTATAAGAAGCAAAAGAACAATGCAAGTCATATAAATGTAAAGAAGCTCAAATAAAAAGTTGCAGAATTAAGTGATCAAAGTTAAAGTTGATCCTTTATTGCTTTTCTTTTCCTACCGTTGATGAAAAGGTTCTTGTGCAAAACAGACTGATGCAGCAGTTCATTGCTAACTGTAGCGGCTGTGGACAACAATTACTGCCTACAGAAACCTAATTAATTTTATTGACTAGTACTGAATCAATTCAAGTATCCATCTGGGGTTAATAAAGGTTCTTTTTTTTTGCTAAACCTCAGTGTTTCTTTGTGCTTAATTTTTAAATACACACCTTCATTGCCCCTGATGCAGCTGCTGTCAGTACAGTCTAGCTCTAATAACTAAAGGAAAAACTCGAGACTGCGACTATGTCCGAATTCCAACCCAATCTCTAACGACTAAAAAACTATATGGTGCTCTGGATTTTTTTTTTCTAAATGGCAGATACAAGATCACCAGTTTAAAAATTACATTAAAATGCATTTTTTTGCCCCCAAATGGCTCAAATACAATGCATTGTGGTCTATATTTGCTTATGTAGTAAGCATTGATACGCACTGATTTTTTGCAAAGTCTTCTGAGAAATTTCTAGGGCACTCGACTTTGGAATTACATATCCAGACAGCACTGCAAAATGGCGAATGCACTACATAGTGAGTAGTGAAGTTCAGACATAGCCAGTGGGTCAAAGTAACGTTTTTAGCTCTTTTTATTCATTTTAAAAGTTACGTCGGTGATAAAGTGAAAATCACACCCAAATGCCTGAATCAATAAACTCAAAAAGCAAAACAAATAAAGAAGATATTGCATTTAAAAATTCAAAACACAATTCCCAAAAAAGTGAAACAAAATAAATGTAATACTTTTCAAGTAATTTCTGGATTAAAATGAAATGTTGAAAACACAATAAAGGACATCGCAGATTGGTTGATGACATTTACAATTTATTTTAAAATGTGTCTTCAATGTTCGCATATAAAAAAAAAAAAGTACCATCTGTACGGAGCATGTCCAGTATGACTTCATACCAAATAACTTTTCGTTGAAATGGTAGAAAAACGTCATCCAGTTGTAAGGATTGTGTGGTTTTTAAGTTGTTTTTGTTCACATTTAGAGCTTTTTGTGTCAGTCACACAATAGTCCTCAGTGTATTTCACTGTCTGCTTTTCAGTTTTATGATTTTTAAAGAACTCGATTGAGTTTGAGTCACTTAAAATACAAATATCAAACACTGAAAATACACAATTACATAGAAGCGAATAAATACAGTTTATACACAAAATACACATTTTAAAGATAAATACTTTTCAAATGAATACTGTTTCAAATATTTTCATTTTTACATGATCAGGTCACCTGCTTTATCGATTTTTTTTTTTTCTTGCTCCATGGTTTTGTCATGTTTATTTATTAAATAATGTCAGTTTCTTCCACCATGCCGGATGTAAGTGCAGTTTAAAATTATAAATATTTTTATTGTTGTTCATGGGTTGTGAATTTTGTAAAACTTGTAATTTGATTTTCATTTTCTGCGAATGTACATTGGATTTTGGTTGAAGCATGCTCAGAGTGATATGATTATTCTCACGAGAATTTGAACTTTTTATGTTGGCTGAAGGGGCTGCACGGTGGATCAGTGATTAGTACTCTTGCCTCACAGCAAGAAGGCCCTGGTTTAAGTCCCGGCTGGGGGATCTGAAACAGTAACACCAACTGGGGACCTTTCTGTGTGGAGTTTGCATGTTCTCCTCGTGCATGCGTGGGTTTTCACCAGAGACTCCAGTTTGCTCCCACATCCAAAAAACATGCTTCCTAGGCATGACTCCATGACTCTGAATTGTCCCTAGGTGTGATTGAGGCCCTGCGACAGACTGGCGACCTGTCCAGGGTATACCCTGCCTTCGCCCATCTGTAGCCGGGTCAGGCTCCTGTACCCCCGCAACCCCAAAAGGGACAAAGTGGTCAAGGAGATGAATGAATGAATGCTGTTTGCAGTACATAAAGAAGTTGATGCTGGAAGAAAGAGGTGCACACACCATACTTTGGACTCTTTCTTGACACGCGGAAACAAGATATTTGTTGTGCTTTTTGCTTGTATGACTTTTTATTCTTTTATGTAGATTTTATTTCCTGAAATGTTTTGTAATTGCTTTGTTTATAGTTTTCAAAGCGTAACGAGAGCAAAAGTGTGACTTGTAACCAAAGTGAGATGACGTGCAGAAGAGAAATGAAATCCCGTTGGAAATGCCGACGCCGGGTCTCCTGCTTAGTAGTTCCTATTAGTTCAACTGAAAGTTATTTAGAATGAAGCAATACTGGATATTTTCTATACTAGTCATTAGAATAAAGAAGCCACATTTGAAAGACACACTTGTCAAAATCAGCAAAGTCCCATAGTTCCTAGCTTTTTCTAGTTTCTGATCTTTTATGTGTGAGTGATTTATTGGTGACTGTAAAAAGTTAATTTCCGTCTGTTACTTGTTCAGACTGTAAGCAGTCAAGGTGCAGCTGGAAGTGCTGACCGGTTCAGCTGCTGTCTGGCTTTAGTCTTTGGTGGATTCAGCCTGACACCCTGAACTGATCGCACCTCTAAGATACGTGGTACCGACATGGCACTGGAGCTCTGGAACACAGCGTTGAGCAGGCAGTGAGTGAGCTCAACCATCATCGCGCACACACACACACACACAGCTACAGCATGTTGTCATTGACACCCATTAAAAGAGAGCGTCTGTGCCTCAGCTGTGGCTGCAGCCACGGTCACACTGACAGCTGTGTCATCTCAAGGCTGCTGTCATGATCACAGTTACAGTCTGTCTGTCTGTCTGGCAGCACATAGAGCTCCTCTGGTTTCTTTCTAAATGCCATACTGTCTGATGTCGAACATCCACAGCCAACGGTGCGAAAAGCATCATCCAATAAACGAACAATTTTAAACAAAGCAGCTGCCAAATGACACAAAGCTGATCATATGCAAGATGGCCATGAAAATGAACATTTCTGCTTCAAACTACAGTTTTCTTGTTTGACGCTCATAGGTACTGACACTTTTTTGCAGCTCTGAGGTAACTTTGCCAGGATATTTATCATCTGGTGTGCTGAAGAAAAGAATCAATAACTTTAGAGGTAGCTAGTTCTGACAGACACGGAGATGACCACAGGCTGCTGGTGTCATTGCTCTGATAGATTTAGCATAAACAGGACCTTTTAAGCTGGTTCAAGCTCTGGAGGCTATTCGCACTCCGAGGACTCTGCTAGAATAAAAGAATATTTTATTGATGTTATGAGAGCTTTATGCGACTCTTTGGGCCATTCTCTCAACATTTCCATCTCATTTCAACTTTTCTTGAAAATGCTGAAGTTACAGTTGTGGACACGCACTGCAAGAGGACTCGGAGTGAAACGGACAAGATACTGTTAAATAAATAAATAACAACGCGGCAACAACTTCTCCCTCTCCCCGCTCTCCTCCATTGTTTTCTTTTTCAGTGCTTGGAATTGGAGTTTTTTTTTACAGTTCCTGAGCAGAAGGAATTGGAAAATGGGGGGTGAAAACAAATCAGCTCAATACTCGCTGCTGTGTTTGGATTTCTCCTTTGTGCACTGCAAACAACAAAGACATGGAGATGCAGCGGCGGATATTCCTGCCCGCCCCTCCTCTCTAGTTCATCGTGTAGGCCACAGTTTGACCTTAAGAACTTGTCGTGCGTGGAGCGGATGTTGAGAAATCTATGATGAGGTGAGCAAACATCTGTTTTCACAGCAGGGCTGGCTCACATTACTTCTAGATGTTTACCTCCCTGGTTGGTCATATTTAATACAAATTTCTGATGGTGTAAGAAGATTCAGAGGTCCCGAGGAGTTCAAACCTGTCCCAGCTGTCTGTTTTAAGACTAGAAGAGAAAGTAAATGCATGCCAGTCACAGTCCTGTACAGTTCA
This sequence comes from Oryzias melastigma, assembly GCF_002922805.2. NCBI lineage: Eukaryota > Metazoa > Chordata > Actinopteri > Beloniformes > Adrianichthyidae > Oryzias > Oryzias melastigma. The sequence goes on from NC_050527.1 coordinate 13,046,990, forward strand.
AACAGCTGGCAGCAGAAAAACAAACGGACCGATATTAACAGTAATTACTCCGAATGGAAGTCAGCCAAGTGGTGCTGAGCCAGGTAGCTCTTTCTAGTCAATAGATAGGATTTTTGTGAGTACCTTAAAGACCCACTCCAATGAAAATGGTGTTTTAACAGGTTTTTGTGGCATTTTTCCCATGATGGAGGACATATATAAAGAAACAGTTGAGTATTTTTCTTTTAACATTTACTTTTGTTTTTACTTGTATAATTTAGACAGAATATAATACTATGGAGAGCAAATACTGAAAGTTATTTAAGGTTTAAGTTGATTTATTCCTGAACAATATTTCTGTCTGTTTTAATCATATTTATATTTTTTTTAAGTTATATTTTTAAAGTTTAGAAGTTTTAACAACTTAGTTTTTTATCTGTTTGATAAATATTTATCTTAATTATGACCTTAAGCCTTTTTTTCGATTTTGGCCCCCTGTGCGATTAAGTTTGACCCCCCTGATGCTCGTCTTCGTTTTCCTCGTCTGAGCTGGCATTTAGTTCAAAACAGTACAGCTGGATCGCTCAGGAATTGCCATTTTTGTTGCACCGGTAATGTTAGGTTGGAGGTGTGAGGGTCTGTAAGCAAGAGGGATATGGATGGATGATAAAATGGTCCTGCCCACAAGTCTGAGGTGTATTTACAATGAACTACTGCCGCTCTGCAGAAACTATGTCTGAATGTTTTTTTTTTGTTTGTTTTTTACATTTTTGCCTTAAAAATGCCATAAACATAATTAAAGACCACTGGGAAAGCTTTTAAAATATATCGAAAGACGATTGGATTGGAGGTTTAAGGTTATCAAGTCTTTAAGAGATTCTCAAAAAATGAAAAAAATAAAAATTAAACTTCTAATATTTAATATGTGCAGCATCGTCTCAAAGTGATGTCAGAGCAGACATTATTTCCCTGCAAAACAAATATTTAGGAAAGTTATTACGGCTGAATGAAATGAGTTTGTTTGAGTGGATGAAGTTTAGGTGTGTCCGCTGCTGCTGATGATAATTGATTGAGCTTTTTGTTAAATACGGTCAGACAGATGTTTCTCTGTGATTGTTTATAATTCAGTAATGGAGAGCTCATGCTAGACATAGCTAATGTAAACTCTGACTCTAATGTGAATAAATGCAGCTCTGTGCTCTCTGCAACAGTAATGTAATATATTAAATCAACAGTGGATAACGGTCATTTATTCACTTAATTATGTCCATTTAGTTAGTCTGACTGCAGCTGTGTCTTTTGGATTACACTCATTTGCTTAACAAGATAATGTAACTCATTCTAAAAACCAGAGCTGTTCTGATTTGGCCCTCGGAGTGAGTCAAAGCCCTGTATGGATTTTTCATTTTACAGAAAAAAACAAAAACGCTGCTTTCTCCGTAAAGCTGGACCGGCTTATGTTATTAATGTAACACAGCGTAGGGTGTCTCATTATTTACAGTAACTCATGCAGTCCCACAACGTCACACGAGTCACTGGAGAACTTTTTTTCATCAGCCTTACATCCTGGAGAAACTCTGCATTAGCAGCTTCAGAGGGGTTGTAAATTAGAAATGAGGGGGGCATCCAGTAGCACCAATCCCTGGAACAGTGCTACTGCTCTCTGAGGCCACACAAACCACTGCTTCAATTCCTCAAATAAATCCTTCAGTGGCTCGGCCAGCTGGGAAGAAGAAGTAGTAGGACACACGACTGCATGCAAAGGAGCAGGAGAGGCTGCATGATGGCTACATCTCTCCTTCTCCTGTGACACCAGAACACTCCCCCCTGTGGTCCCAAAAGCCCCAGAGCAGCAGACAAAACAGGGCTGTCACTATCCGTCGAGATGGAGACGCTGGATTGCACTTCAGTCTTCCTCTATTCTTGTTTTTATCTGAAAAGATCATGCTGACAGAAATAACATAGATACATAGATATAGATCTCCACGTTCTGTCCTTTGCCGATTGGTTCTGAATTTGGCTCCCAGCCTGTTGGTGTGTCAACACAGACTTGCTTTCACCCGCCTGCTCAAATGTGACTTTGTTTGCTGTGCCGCCCCATTCAAATCCAGCCGCTCTGATGAATCTCGTGGGCACGGGCCCGTCAGATTGGAACAGGCGCTGGAAATCCGACCTGTATTGACTGGCACCACAATCAGCCAAGAACAGAGAGCGAATCAGAGAGAAAGGGGGGGAGACGTCTGATGCCGCTAAGTCTGCATTTTGTTCTTGCTTTATCCCATTTCTTATTTATTTATTTGCTGTCTTTTAAAAAAGTGGCAAGAAGACAGTATTTTTCTTTTGATTGTGGCAACTCTTTGAAAGCAACACAAATATCACATGTGGGCGACAGAAAATGAAGGATTTGATCCAGCAGATAAGATGAAGAGGCAGCCGGTTTTAGGAGAGCTCTCTGAAGGATTTCAGGCTGCTGGGTGGGTGGGGAGGTGACAGCACCAGAAGGGTGAGAGTCACAACCAAATGACTGCAATTAGCAGGGAAAGAGCAGGGGACTAGCGCCCCCAAGTGTATACTTGGTGTATTGTACAGCAGTTCTTTTTGAAATTGAGGAAATCTGCAGTGATTTTGTGCTTTAAGATGCAGCACACTCTGTCCCTTCAAACTTCCTTGAAAAAAAAAGGCTTTGGAACATAGATTTTTACCACATTATTAATGTTATTGTAAAAAAGAATCAGAGTGAGGGTCTGTTTAGAATAAGGGTCTGCAACCTTTAACAGTAAAAGACTCATTTGGGCTTTTTTTTTACTGATCAAAACCTAGAAGGAGCCGCAAAGTCTTATTTTTGATACTGTTTTTTGCTTTAATTACAATGTATAATTTAATAATAAATGTGAATTATGCTTCTTTTGTGACATGAATTGAAACATAAACATAAAAAGAAACTAGAAAAGTTGCATTACCTGTGGTAATGTTAGTTGCTTTTAGCTGAAAGTAGTTGCTGAAGACGCTGAAGCTTTTTGCTGAAAATGGTGACACAATTGACATTAACTGATGAAGTCATTTGCTAAAAATGCAAAAGCTATTTGCAAAATATCACATTTGCTAAAAGACTGGAATTTTTGTTAAAGAACAATGAAAAAGTGCTGAAGTTGGCCTAAATTTCTGAAAAAATGTAGTAAAATTGCTTAAAACATTACATTTTTAGCAAAAATATTTAGCGTGTTGCTTAAATATGAGCTAAACTCCAAATTAGCCCAAAAAACCTTAGTAGAAAAAAAGCTAGCTTGTTGCTTAAATACTATAAACTCTAAAGTAGCCCAAAATTCCTCAGTAAACTAAATTTGTCAACAAAATTACCCTGTTGCTCAAATAGAAGCTTAACTCTAGATTAGCCTAAAAAACCCCAATAGATAACATTTAAAACAAAAACGTTAGCATGTTGCTAAAATATTAGCTAAACTCCAAATTAGTATATTCAGTAGCATTAGCAATATATATCAATAGCTCAAAAACGTAAAAATGAATAAATACCAAACTCACATGGAGTAATGTCCTGAACAAGCTGAACATTTTGATACCAATATTGCTGAAATCGCTGCAAATGTGATTGAGTTTTTGTTTTGCTTTTTCAAAAAAACGTACGGAAAAGAGCAAGAAAATCACTAGTGTGATAATATATAGTAATATATAGTGTAAATGCATACTAAGCATTCACACAGCTAGCATTTTCTCAAAATGTGAAATTAATTTTTATGTTTGACAGAGGAAGTATTATTTCCTTTCAAAATAAAAGACGCCTCGTGCCAGACCGGATCGTACCAGTGCAGTTCTGGAAAACACAAGATAATACACATAAAAGATGAGACTTTTCACCAAATTTTTTCTTAGTATTTGAAATCTATTTATTCTGGAGGAAGCGTAGAGCAAACAAGACCTCTTCAAATAATCAGAAATGTAAAAACTTTTACATAGTTATCTTTGAAGTGGAACTCAGTCATAAATTTATAAACTTATCTAAACAAAAAGAATACTATTGTTCAATTTTCTTTGGCCAGAGAGCCACTATGGAGAAGTAAAAGAGGTTGCAGATCAATGG
>NC_050527.1:13051082-13057796 GCF_002922805.2 Oryzias melastigma
TTTTTTTTTTTTTTTTTTAGCAAAAATATAGCAATCAAGCCTGAACCACATTCTAGTTAAAATTTCTGAGTTATTATTATTATTATTTTTATTTTTTTGGCTGCTCTCCATTAAATATTGTACTGACCTGAGTTATTTTGTGCATTTTTTAGCACTATAACCTAACAATGGGTGTTGCAGTTTTGAGTTATGTATTTTATGAGTTTTTTTTTCCATTACATGTAGCAAAGTACTTACATTTACAACCTCGTCCCACACAAAAATTGCACAACACTAACCTCAGCACGGCAAACTGGTGAAATAAGACAGTATTTTCAATCAAATCTTCACTCACTGTTACAGATCATTTCTTCTAGAAACTCCAATTACAAAAAAGTGACTCACATGATAAGTATCCTTTAGGGAATAATAAAGTTTTTATATTTGAATGACAGGAAATTAAATTTGAATCTTTATTGAAATGGGAGAAAGAGACAGGTATCAACAACAAAGTTTGATGAGAGAAGAAGAAGAAGAAGAAGATGAAGACACTTTGTGCTGAGGCAGTGAGTTCTAATTATGTTTGCAGAACGTCATCATAATATCCTATTGAGCCTAATGAAGGATGCATCCTGTCATCTGGGAGCTAAAGTCCTCCCCCTGTGACTGATAGCAGGCAGACTTTGCCCTAAAAAGGGGGAGCCGCACTGCCGGCGGTTCAGATCACTGGCCGTCAAAGCAGAGGTAGGACGCTACATTCTATACTTTCTACGAAAAAACACACTTTGAAAGCTTCATCCATGTGATTGAGTCCAGTTTTTGTCTAAATGTGTTCAGATGTTCAGGAGGAAAGGCCACACTGTGCCTGATCATAAATGAGTTTTTTAAGCTCCCTCCTGTAACAAAGTTCAGAAGCCGGGGTAGGAAATGAAAGGTGATTTTATCTGGAAGGTGATGAAGTGCTGCCATGAGTGTAGTAGTTGGTACTAATTGGGGACATTACTGGATGGGAATGTTGTCATTCATCAAACTATAGGTGGATTTATGTGCAGTGCGGATGTTTATTTGCAACCGCTCTGCGACTGCAAGTCAGTGCGTTCATGTCACAGAGCATTGATCACTGTAAAGCTTAATACACTCCTTGAATGATTAAATAAAAACTTAAACAGAATCTTTAATTTCCTCCCCATATATATATATACATATGTACAAAGAAGAATCTCTAATTTTATTGTTTGTCCTTTATGGCAACAGCTGAATTTCCTCTGAGATCAATTAACTTCTATCTATTTGGCCATTAAATATACATACAGCTCTATTAAACTGAGGTTTAAGGCAATAATTATGGATGTTAGTCATGGGTGGCTGTGTGTGTGATGCATCATTTTATAATTACCCATTTATTTGTTCCCCACTGACATTGCCCCATTTGCCAGTTTAGCATCGGTGATGAATCCAAGAGCCTGCCTCTGTGCCGTTACGCTGACTGAGTTGGATGTGTGATTTGGTTCTACCTCAGTTCTGTGCAGGAATAAGAAAGAAAGGAACCACTTGTGGTGAGATGGATCACACGAACAACAACAATGGCCCTGAAGAGAGTGACCTTCGCCCACCTCCGTACAGTCCTGCCATGTATCAGGACGGGTTCTACACTGGAACGACTTATCAGGTGGGTAACAACAATCAGACATTTGTGCTAGAACGGCTGCACGTGTTTACAGCTGCACTGACCTTTGATCATCATAAAATCTCATTTACAGTTTGCATGCTTAAATTTACAGACTTCATAGCCAGTCTTAGTTCATATGCATCAAACTAAAGATTATTGCTTGTGTGTCGTAGGTGGGGAAGGGCAACATTTCCGTTGTATCCCCTCCTGGACCCTATGACAACTTGGGCTACACTGAGGACCCCCCACCCCCTGCATATGGAGGCTACAACCAGTACACCCAAGCTCCGCCTCCTTACCCCGAACCCCAAGTCTTCTGTGACTTTAGTGACAAAACAATCCGGAAAGGTAAGAGAATTAACAGAGAATTCAACTGAATGTTGTACACTTTGGAGTGTGACTGCTGTTTTCACCTTATAATAAAGCACAAACCAGGAATCAATGATGTGCAGCATTAACGGCTCAAACTCTTTTAACCCTTTTTTTTTTTTTTTGCTCATTAGGATTCATAAAAAAAGTCTACCTGACGCTGATGACTCAGCTGCTGTTCACTGTGGGGATCATCTGCGCTTTCATTTACTGGTGAGGCCGCGTCACACAGACCTCAGTCGTAGTTTATGAGTTGTCAAAAAGATCCATTACTGCAAGAATGTCTAGGTGGAATAATAAAAGAGAACTCCATCTTAAATTTGAGTAGTTTTACTCTGAATTTTGCATAGTAATATGCAGTCATTTCTTTATTTTTAGAAATTCTCCCATGTGTGCAGTTCTCTGTCCTCCATTAATAGTTAACAAAATTATTTCCCAAAAATACAGTGGCTCTGTTTTAACCCCCTCTTTCACCTCTTTTGATCATCTTACAGGGACAGACTCAATATGTGGGTCCGGCAAAACTGTGCTTTCACCTACTCCATGATGTAAGCCACTAAAACAAAACATTTACACATGTCTACAATAGGGCTGCCACAATGCTAATATTAAAATAGTTGACCACTAATTTAATTGTTGATTAGTCACTTTTTAATTCATTATCATTTTACTTTTTTTTTTTTTTTAATTTGATCTCAAAACTATGGTGTGCGCTTTCTAAAGCCCATCTGCCATTGTCTTTACACACATGCGTAGTAGTGCTAATCTGGGTCAGCAGTGATGTCACTGAAAGTTGTAGGAAGGACATTACTGCTTGTACTTTTAGTATTCATTAATGTTATAGTTTTTTAAATATTGAGCAAAATATACTCCATAGAAAACTAATGAAAAATCACTAAAATCCTTCAAAAACTTGTGAACTTCTGCATATTTTCAGCTAGAGACATAATTCAAACTTTAAAATGTTCGGGGTTTAAGGTTAATTTGGCATTTAGCTTTAAAAACATGCTAGCTGTGTTAAGTTAATTAAGAGATTTTAATATTGTTTATGCAAATTTAGAATTTAACTAATATTTTAGCATTATGCTGGCTGTTTTATCAAAATTTGACTTTTTTTTTATTCTTTGGGCAAATTTAGTTTGGCTAATACTTTAGCATTATGCTAGCTGTTTTATCAAAATTTGACTTTTTTAAGTTATTTGGGCAATTTTGGCGTTTAGCTAATGCTTTAGCATTATGCTAGCTGTATTGGCAAAATTAGAGATTTCTAGTTTTCTGTTTAATTTAGCATTTAGCTAATATTTGGAAAAGCAATCAACGTGAGCATTTTCAGCTATTAACTCTTGAATCTTCAGTGGTCAAGTTCAGCTTACGGCATTCCCACTTGCATTATCGCAGGTAATGCTGTGTATCTAGCTGTCTTAGTTTAAAGCTAACAATGGTTAAGATCTGAGTTTACGAATGATCTGATTAGTCAACTAATCTGAAAAAATATTCAGTGATTATTAGTCAACTATTAAAATAATCGTTTGTGGCAGCCCTGGTCTACTTCCACATATTCAATAAACAAATTTGTATATTTTCCTTTGAGATTTGTATTTTTTGCTATGTATTATTATTATTTTTGCTTCACAGTGGTGTAGGGTGTGCTCTCCTCCTGATCTTGTCCATATTTGGCCAACTTCGCCGCCGAGCGCCCTACAACTATCTCGCCCTGAGCCTCTTTGTGAGTGGAAGCGAGCATCTCATTACACCTGCTCTATTTCCCTGCTTTTGTGTGCAGTACTTATTTTCCCTTTGTCTCCCCCTTTCCCCTCTCTGTCGCAGACAATCACAGAAGGCGTGATGCTTGGATCAGTGACAGTGTAAGTGTTTCCTGGAAAGAGGGGCTGCCTCGGTCGGACTCATTTACACATTGATTATTGCATCCGATCCGTTTCTGATAGCATGTTTGATGGCAGCATGGGAACCAGATAAGATTCTATCATCGACGGTTTACCACATTTTCCACTCTTGCTAGCTGGAGATAAACTTGAAGCATGACTAATCCTTCAAAAGGCAGTTGGACCTTTGCAAATATTAATCATGGCATTCACGTTTTGTATTTAATCTTTCTCTGAGGCAACATGTCTCTTTATCAGGTCAGGGAAGACTATGACTAAAACACAAATTATCATATTTTTGGAGCAAATTGTACAACAGCGGATAAAAAAAAAATGTTCATCCTGGCATGTTTTGAGACAATATTTGAAGATTGTGTTGCAGCATTTATGAAAAACTTCTCACGTTAGGCCTAACATGGATGCATTTCCCGGACACTTATTTGATGCTTTCTGTTTGCAGGTACTACCACGCCGAGGCTGTTATGTGGGCCGTGGGTGCTACAGCGTTTGTTACCTTAGGCATAACTTTGTTTACGTCACAGTCAAAGGTGAGATCAGTCACACGCTCTCAGCTCCTGCTCGCAGGGCTGTCAAAAGGGAAATTTCATGAACTGCAGCAACTTTCTGCAGTTTGTGGTAAAACGATTGTATTTTGAGATGTGTTTCCTGTGCCACCATGTGGAACGTGTTAAGCTGCACTGTTGGCCAGGTTTTTCTCACTCGGCGTCTGCTCAAAGCTCCAGCAGAGGCTTAAATCTGCGATGGGATTGCTGTCCTGGCAAAACTATGACTACTGCTGAGATCAGTGTTTATGTCAGTCAAATTAATTCCTCACGTCCACTGGTGAGAGCAAGTTAAACCTCTTTGAGCTGAGGCGTTTAACACTTTAGCCCGGTTTTCAAAGTCTGTGTCATTGCACTGTGAACCACATAAAATGACAGAAGTGCTACTCAAAGAAGTGCATTTGTGAGATAACTTGAGAAGGTTTGAAAGAGAATTTTTGTTTTTTTGAAGAAAGGTTTAAAGTTCAGGCAAAAAACTGTCTAAGCGTTTAAAGTCCCACTTGAATAATTTTTTGATAAAAACATTCAGAGTGGTCTTTTACTTATGATTATTCTGCCAAAATGTAATAAAATAAAAAGTTGTTTTCTAGGACATAGTTTCTGCAGAGTGGTAGTTCATTATAAAGTGGCCTCTGAGTTTTAGGTGTGACCTATATCACCGAGCAACCCCATATGAGTGGCCGTACAAGACGTTATTTCACATTCATATATACTCACTTTCGCATTCATATATTCTCTTTCGCATACATATATACTCTCTTTCGCATACATATATTATCTTTCACATACATGGAAAATGAAGATGTACATGGATCTAGTCGTCTATAAGTGGATGCATCAGAGCAAGCGCCTCTTGACTCTAGCACTAACAGTGTAAAAAGTGAAACATTGGATCACCTAACAAAATTTGTGTAATTTGTTACATTTAAAATGATTAGTTTTTATCAAATTAAAGTTTTGACTTGATGATTTACTCAACTTAGAAATGTAATTTGATATAAACTAATATTTTTAAATGTAACGAATCATATAACTTTCATAAATTGATCCAAAATTTCATTTTTTTACTGCGTACGTCACTGCTACAGGCTTTTTTCAACTGCATTTTTTTTTAATTATTTGCTGTTGATTCACAATAACGTGAATTAAGAAATACTCCAAAATACAATTTTATCTGAATTTTCTTCATATATTTCCTCAATTGTAAGAAAAATGCCACAAGGAGATGTTAAAAACACCAAAAAACACTATTTAATCAAATCTTGTGAATGAATTGCGTCATCAAAAAAAAAAAAAGTTAAACTTTTCTGGAATTTCTCCTAAATTTTGCACTGAATTTGTTGACTCAAACACCTTCTGCATTTCCACATTCAATTTAAAAAAATATTTTTCCTCATTTTATTATTTTTAATTGGACTGATTGTAGCACAGTTATTCGTATTTTGTCTGATTAAACTAACCTGATCGTTAGAAAAATGACATTCCCCATTACCCTTTACAAAAAAGACTGAATGGTGTTTCTATTTAGGCCCAAATTGTTATGGTTTTGACGGTAATAATATACAGCAATGTGTTATCGAGGATAAGTAATTTCAGCTTCCCAATAGAGACCCACACACTGTTGTATGACTGTGGAAAGTACAGTGTGATTAATGCAATCTAAACTCATTTAGAACATCAATGTGTGTGTCACAGTCGGCTTTGTGCGCTCTACAAGAACAAGTCTGTGTGTTTGTGTGCAACCACTTAGAACCCGCAAAGTCAATAAAACCGCAGTGAAACGCCGCTTCCTCCAGAAACCGTAGACTATTGTGTATCGAGCTGACAGTTTGATTGTGTGCAAACGCAGCACACAAAACACAGCGGCTGTTAATGGCCATCAGCTGGGCAGCCAGATTGTTAGGGTTGCCGTGGCGATGGGACCTGCATCTGTGTCCCTCGGTGACCCTCGGAATATTAGGGAAGCTTGGCTCAGTTTGAGCTTTACCTTGGACCCTTAGATACTTGATATGAAGGACGTGTTATTGTCCTGGGCTATACCAAGGGTTTTAAAGAGCGGTAATGAAATAATTATACATAAAATAAATAAAACATTAATGCAGAATTTAGATATACATTGCAATGAAAACATTTTTGGGGAAATGTTTTCTAAATGTTGAAAATGTGGTAACAAATATTTAAAATTAAGGTTAGAATTCTATTAATAGCCTATGGTTAAAGCAAAAATCTTGTCGATTTTTTTTTTTTTTAT
>NC_050527.1:13057801-13090055 GCF_002922805.2 Oryzias melastigma
CTCACACTAACTTTCCAACATTAGTCACAACATTAGGATACTTCCTATAGGATGATCTAAACAGGCAATTTTACTAAATTCATACTGTTTCCTTAGGTATTAATGTCTACTTCAGAGCTCCTTATCCCTCCAGTGTGGCTCAGTGTGGAGCCTCTAAAGGGACATTGAAATAAAAAAAATAAAAAAAAAAATCTAGTTGCTATCTGGTGCTCACCATATTCTACCAAATAGTATCTAGAAAAAATATGAACATGTAGGAAAAAAAATTCTGGTTGCTATCTGGTGCTCATCAGATAATACGAGATAGTATCTGGAGAAAGAAAAAAAATGAAAAAAAATAATTCTGGTTACTATCTAGTGCTCACCAGATACTATCTGGTGAGCACTAGATAGTAACTAGGAAAAATCTTTTTTTTTACTTCATTTTTTTTTTACTTCAATGTTCCTATAGGAGCTCTGTATGTTTTGACTTTCTTGCTTTTTAATTCAAGTAAATCTGCTGCAGCAGGAGGATCATATTTCATTTTGAAATAACTTTTGAATGTATAGCTGTTAAAAGTAAAATAAATTAAATATATTGAAGCAAAACTGCTAGAATTCATTTTTTGTAAATATTTAAAGTTAAATTTTCTAAAGAAATGGATAAGTGGCCACAAAAATATAAATAAAGTTTGTTTTTCTAAAACAGTGAAGTAGAACTTTGTGGCTCTCACTGATTAAGAAACCGTTTCTTTAAGCATTAATAGTTGCAGACCTGGTTGTATCACAGTCTGAGTAAGAAGACCCCACACAGAGTTAATTTTCACAATTCGGTGTTCATCTTTGCAGCTTCGGCATGTGTTATGTGCAGAGAATCTTTTAATCTCTCACCGGCTGGACTAAATGCCATACAGAGCCCTTTCCATGAGCAGCTTAGAGCTCCTCAAGTGATCATTGTTCTCCTACAGTGCCATTATTTTGCTGTCGATCTGAAAAGGGCACGCAGGCGTAAAAGGCCACCCCCACTTCCTTTCTCTGTATCTGAACCATAGCATCTTGATTAATAGCCATGGTTTATTAGATTTGGGCAATTAAGTTTAATTGAAACGAAAAAAAAAAACATTCAAGTACTAGCATTTTTCTAATGATCATGTTTGAGCTTTTAGGTAAAATTGTAAAGTAAAAAATAGAGAAAATACAAATTAAAAACTTGCAGGATGTTGTTTAGCTAATATAAAACTTATCCAAAAGTATGTCAAAACATTTTTGAAATGCTTAAAAAATATTTTCTGTGACTTTAAAGCGCAACAGAGAAAAAAAATAGGTAGAAAAGTTCCCTCCCCCAACTAAAAGGATCCTAATGACTACACAGAACAAACTAGAAAAGTAACAATCCCTGCAATAATGCTAGTGTGAATGCTTTTTGTGGAATGTGGTTGCTGAGATTTGGAAGAAATTTACTGTAATTGCTGAAGGGATTTGCTGAAAATGCTAAATCTATTTGCGTAATGTTTGAGTTGCTAAAGCACTTGGAGTTGCAGAAATTGCAGAAAGTTGAAGAATTTCTTTTAAAAAAAATGTAAACTTCCATAGGAGGTATAAAATTACCTCAAAACCTCAGAAGATATCAAATTAGTTTAAAAGAAATTGAGTACATTGTTAAAATACTAGCTTAACTCAGAATTAACCTTAGAAATAGCAATGTATGCCAAACTAGCCAAAAAAGTTAGCATGTTGCTAAAATAGCTTAACTCAGAATTAGCGGGAAAAAAAACCTTAGTAGATCCCAAATTAGCCAAAAAAGCTACTATGTTGTTAAAATATTAGCTTGACTTAGAATGTGTTTATGCCAAAATAGCCAAAAAAGCTAACACTTTGCTAAAATACAAGCTCAACTGAGAATCAAAGCTCCTGCTAACACCAAGAATTAAATCCAATAAAAGCTTCCAAAGTCTTCTCAGACTTCACAACTTCCGCTTTGAACTTTGCAAGTGAGCACAAACATGATAGGAGTAGAATAAATGTCTTTATTTTTTATTATGAAGAAGCTCATTACATGATGTTTGTTTGTCTCTGTCCCGTAAGCTTGACTTCACCCCTGCAGCTGCAAGCCTGTGGACGTTGGGCTGGTCTTTATTTGGCCTCTGCATACTTTGTGCCGCCATCCAGAGACAGGTAACGTGTGGAGTTCATGCATTCTCGGGCATAAAATCAGCTGCATTTAGTGTTCTTTACCTGAGTTGAGCAAATTCTGAAGAAGAGTGTGTATGCTTTAATCTAGGGATGGGCAATATAGACTTATTTTATATCACAATATTTTTTTCATCTCAGACGATAACGATATATATCGCAAAATATATCAAGTAACTATATTTGTCAAATTTGAACACTTTGAGGCTCATAGGAGAAATGTGTGATCATTAGTTGGTTATTTAGATTTAAATATTTATTTTCTATCATTCTTTAAACACAAGAGGTGCACTAAAGGACTTTTTTTCTTGCGTCGTATATTTTTGTTTATCTCCTGTGCAGATGGTAGAGGACAAAAAAGAAATTCACCAAAAGAAGAGCAAATAATCATGACTAAGCAAAAACTAAAAAACGCTTGCAACTGGTGAGGGTTAATTTCAGAACCTTCAAAATAAAAGTCTATCGATAGACTTAATTTCTATCGGTTATATCGCGATAAATATCGTTACTGTTTTATCGCCTACCCTTACTTTAATCAGCACAAAGTGTCCTTTTTTTTTTTTTTTTTTTTAACAAATCTTGATATAATCCACTAATTCTGCGTCTGATTCTTTTTGCAGTATTTGTACATCTTCTGCGCCTGCCTGGGATCCCTGGTGTTTTCGCTGGTAAGTGCACCCGAGCCTTCACAGCAACAAAAGCTCCGCGGCATTAAAGAAACCTAATGAAAATGACCTTTGAAAGGGAGGGAACATCAAAGGTGCAGCGCAATAAGCGAATGTGTGTCACACAAGCTTTGATTCCAGTGCCAAGAAGCTCGCCACCGGTGTTTGCCACAGTAGTTAGGGGTAACTCTGATGTCCTCGTGCCCTTTGATTGCAATTATGCGCCTCTCAGCAGCAGTGGGCTGCATTTTCACAGCCACCTCTGTTTGAGCTTTTGGCCCCGATGTTGAGATCTGTTCCTTCGGCTGTTGGAGCAAACAGAGCAGAACAGGCTGCGAGTCAATGTTTCATTTCGGCTCCATTTTTATGGCCTCCTATTTACTCTCCTCTAAAGAAGGGAATACTATTAGTCCTGTTTTCCTGATTCATTCCTGCCTGTTTCTCCTATCATGCAACGATGCTGTCTTCAACTATCTGTATTTTTTTACGACATCCTTTCTGTGTCTTTCTGCAGTTCTTGGTATTTGATACCATGCTCATCCTGGGTGGGAAACATAGGAGATTTGAAATCTCGCCCGAGGAGTACGTGTTTGCCGCCCTCACCCTGTATGTGGACATTACCAGCTTGTTCCTCATCATCATGCGGTTTGTGAATCTGTGCTTCGGCAGATAAACCCACACCTCCCTCCTTCATGGACAATGAGGATCATGCAACGTTAACAGAAAAAAAGGGCACAAGTTGTGTTTTTTTTGTTTGAGTTTTTTTTGTTTCAGCTTAAATTACACGACTAAATTGTATTTGTTAAGCTTTGTAGACACTATAATTTCAATTTTGTGCTCCTAATAAGTGTGTCCAGTTTTTCTTTTTTTTTTTTTAACATCTGTCTGTCCTGTTGTTGTAGGCTAGGAAGAACAAATTCAATCTGGTTTTATCAGCTGGTATGTTTGTTCGAAAGCCGTTTATTGACCTCTGGTTCGGATTCTATTAGGTTTTTTTTTTTCACTTTTATTTTTATGGACTACACTGACCTTAGGTTCACTGTTGGTCCTTCAGTTCCACTTCCTGTGCTTTCACTTCACCAAAAATAAGCTATTATTGGTCATTATTACATGATATCAGCCCTCATCTAAATGTAAAAAGATGTTTGTGCAACTCTTTACACTTTATACTCTTATGTTTTGAAGGTGTTATAAACAAAGTAACTTAAAAGTAAAATGGGAGTCTTATAATGCATTGCAACTCTGATCAATATGAGTAGTAATATTGTAAGATAAGAGATTACTGTTGACATGTAATCTGTAATGCATTAGTTTGCAAGTAACTACACTGTGAACAGCACACATACTGAAGCACACAGAACTATGCAGAGATTATCACCTTTTGAATGACATGTTTAATATACTGTTGGACATTGATGTAAAATAAACAAAGTGATTTTGTAAACTCATATTTATTTACAATAAAATTACAATTTATTTAAGAAAATGTTTTTTCAATGTGTTTTGTAAGACCACATTTATTAAACATACATTTAATTTATATAGATTATAAAGACTTGTGTAAAATTAAGTTGATAAGGTTTATTATAGCTATTTTATAAATGTGAAGTAATTCATTCTGAATTAATCATATTAAAAGTGAAAAAAAAAACAGTCAAGAATCAGGAATTTCTTTGTCAACAGTTTATTCTTTTATTTGTTTTAGGAAACAAAACAACAAATTGTTGCTTTGACTGTGAATAATGTTCAATATCTACAACAATGTCGGACAGTATGTGCAAATGTGAGAATGGGCCTCCTAGATGTTTTTCTCCCGTGCAGCGCACAGCTTTAGAGTGCGGTTCTTCTTCCAGGTGCAGAACTGGAACTTTTTTTCTTTTGACTGATGCGTTAATGTATCACGGAAAGTGTATCACAATGCGATATGTATTGTATCGCAGAACTTGTATAGCGATTTGTTATTGTATCACGATGCGATATGTATTGTATCGTGGAACGTGTATGACGATACAATTTGTATTGTATCGCAAAATGTGTATGGCAATGCGATATGTTTTCTATTGCGGAACGTGTATCGCGATGAGTTGTGTATTGTATTATCGAATGTTTATCACAATGTCTTATGTATCGTATCGTGAGACGTGCATCGCGATTCATATCGTATTGCCAGATTCTTGCCAGTACACACCCCTAGTTGCTACTGATGGTGTACACAAGATGTGCTCTGTCCAACAGAATGTGTTAACACCCGAGTCAGCCAATCAGCACCAAGCAGGACGAGGAAACCTGGAAAACAGGCAGTGTGGTAGATCTTTAGGACCAGGGGTGGGCAGGGAGCACTACACAATCTTTCCATCAGAAATAAGGACTTTCTATGGGGGGTAGAGTATGAATAAATGCTCATAGATTTGGCCCCAGGTGTCAGTCTGCACATATCTGTTTGGGGTATATCTCAGTGTGACGGCTGTCATCTTCCTCAGTGTGAAAATTACAGCCCAAACCCTGGCATCTTGTTGTTTTTTTCCTCCATCCTCTGTGGTGAAACGGATGTTGCTGTCAGCCGAGGTGATGTGTTCAGTCAAGGCTTTCACAGGAGGGGACATTGGAGAATCCCTGTCGCCATCCATGCGTCTGTCTATAAAACCCAGCATCACATTTTTGAAATACGTGACAGAGATGTCCACAAGGATGCAGATCTGAGTGATGGGGAAAGAGATTTGTAAGATATAAAGATCTGCTTAGCCCAACTGCATTAAATTTAAGCAGGCGTGGGGAAGACCGAACAGTGAGATTTTAGAAGTTTCTCTGCAACATCAATGGTTTCGCCTCAGCCAGCTAGAAATGACAAGTGAAACATATTGAAGTAAGATCCCATTCTTCAATCTGGAGTAATGCTTCACCCACTTTCATCTAAAGTTGGAGTCTTTTGCCAGCAAAAGTCTCCACAGTGATGCACAGAGACATTGGGTAAAACTCAACACAAGGTTTATTGGCATCACACACCAAACAGTTTTTCATATAAAGAGGGAATGTATCAAGTATAGACTATGAAAGTGCAAATAGCATCTCAAGGATTAGTTGCTTTACAATAGAAAATTTGAATGAGTTACAAAAAGGTATGCCACTTGAAAATAAATCACCTGAACATTAGAGGTGAAAGTAGAAACTCCATTCAGACTTGTACCTATTCCGTGCACAACAAAACATTAGACAAACAGGAGAACAAGTTCTGCAGTTAACTCACATACACACAAAAACACAACAGTTAATTTCATTATCCGTATGGCACAGCTTCACAACTCCAACACGATTGACAAAGCCCTCACTTGTCTTCAGGTTTATTGTTGTAGTCTGGGATAGATGTTATGTAGTCAAACCATATACAAGTCTGTACAGAAGGGTCCGGTGAGTTTACTTCCTGGGTTTTCAAACACTCATCCTGTATTGCAACTTTTCACAATTGTAGTGTCTTCAGGTGCAAACGCAGTAGTCACGTGTGAAACAGTACAGCTTCTGTCAATACAAACTTCATCTGGACGAAGACATGAAGATAACAACTAGTGGAGCTGGTTGTTAAAATAATTGTGGATTTTGTGGTATAAGCAACAAATTTGGCATGGATTTAAGAAAAGCACGTTAGCCACGAGAAAATTCAAGATTTTCTACTAAATATACATTTAACCCTTGTGCTATCTTATGGGGTCCAGATGACCCAAGCCTTACTTAACCCTTGTGCTATCTTAGGCAGGTTTATATTAAAAGTGGGGTCATCTGGACCCCATAAGACAGCCTGCGGAACCTTTTTTTTTTTAAGGATTTTTTATCTTCACTGGTGTCTGTGTCAGACATAAAATCCTGTCTGCTTTCGTCATGGGAGGGATCACACATCAATGTAAGGGTGGGGTCATCTGGACCCCATAAGATAGAACAAGGGATAGATGTGTTATCCATCCTATGACAAATTTAGATGAAGGTGGAAAAGATCAGCATGGCGTTTTGTGGGATCAAGATGACCCCACCCCTAACATACCTAGGATAGCACAAGGGACAATAGTGTTCTGTAGGCACCCCTCAAGTTTAAAGACTGCAATATTTTTGTATTGATTAAGTGTAGAAATGGGCTGATAAATTTTTCGGATAACTAATATTTTCCGTGCAACTGAGACCGATAGCCAATATTTCCTGATGCCGATATTTAAGATTTTAGAGATTTTCTTTTTTTTTTTCATTAGAAATACAATAACCTTCGCATTGCCAAAAACAGTACAAACATGTATTCAAAATAGAAACTATCAAAATATAAGTTTAAACTTGGCTTCAATATTCAAAATTCATGTTGGCCGCACTTAATACATGCAGCTAAGATGCATATTGATGCATTGCCGGCACATATTTAAAGTTAAACTTAAAGTCCTATTAGCTGTCACACGCCTAAGGTGCATCCATGTTATAAGTGATTGGACCATGAAATGCACAATTTTAAACCTAACCGGCTCTGCTAAATTAGGTAACCATCATCTCTGACTTCTGAGGAAATTTTCTGTCATATTCAACCCTAATAAAATGGCTTCTTTTTATTTTTTTTAAATTGGCAAAATAAACCCCAAAGGGGTTTGGAATGGCCTAAAAACCTTTATTGGCTTTATTTAAAGTGCCAAATCGCTGCTTTTCAAAATAAGACGAACTAAATGAGGCCTTAATTTAATGAAAGCACTTATTTTTGGGGTTCTGTTTGTCCCCCAGTGCCTATGCATTTGCAGCTACGCTTGTTAAATAAATACTGGCAACATGAAACATATCGAGTTGCTTATCTGAGGTTGTGTTTACCTAACTGTGAGGACAAGTAGATTTTTGTTTATCCCAAAACCCTCAAAGACAACGCAAGTTTTGTTTTTCGCATGAAAAATGTCATTTCAAAACCGCTGAACACATTTTGGAGACACTAAATGAAAGTGATCTTCCTTTAAAAACATACTTGGCATAAAGCCCTTTCTGCATACAGGACATTGACCTCAAACAATTTTTAACAATATATTAAAAAAATGCTTTTCATTGGCATAAAGTCACTACAATCAAAAAAAGACATCATGCTACAACATTTCAAAGGTGAGACAAAAAAAACTAAAAGTTTGTGTTACAAAGTTATGTGAAGAAAATGCGTGTTTCTCTGTAATTAGAAATGTATAGGGCAAAAAAGAGAGAAGAACTGACACAAAGGCACTAGATTTTTGTCTTTATAACTTACTGCTTTAAAGACAAACTTCCCTTGTTGCAAACAAGCACACATTGGGATGTTCTGCACGCAGAGCCCCCTCGCCCGCCCGCCCCTCTCTGGGGCTGCAGCAGAGATCTACGACAGCTTTGTTCATTATTACCCAGAGATAAATTACTGTAACTTCAGCCTGATGTATTTATTCATTCACTCAAGCCTGGAAGTGATTGCCTGGTTATCATTTTGACCGGCCTGCCCTGCAGTGCATCAAACAAGACTACGCCCGTCTGTCACACTTTACATTCACTTTAAGCTTTACTTAAAGACGAGCGGAATTCAAAGTACATGGCAGTGTTGGGTGCAGTCGCTCTGGGTCAGTCAGTGTGTGACACTTATGAAGGACCTTTTTATTCTCAGAATAATATTCATTAAAATACGTTTTTCCACTAACGGTTGAATTTTTTCTGAAAGTTTCACATAAAAACACATTTTGATGTTTTCCTTTGACAACATCACTTGCTGGGATTTCCTCATAATATGGCTCGAAATGTTTCAATTTAGCTGAGATTGTAATGAGCAGGCACAGTTTTAGAAAAAAATCCACTTGATGACTGCAAGTGGACGTTTGCTAGTCAGTGTTTGGCACCTGATATGCAGTTTTTTTTTGTTTGTCGTCTTGAAGCGCAAATCTAAGAGAAAACGCATTACTCCAGTGGCAAAAAAATAAACAGCCGGACTCGATAAATGTCGACTCTTCTTTAAACGTAGCTTTAGAAAAGGCTGCTAATGCTCATCAGTATAGGATTCTACTACGGAGACTCTGAAAATAATGTGATCTCTGGGGTTAGTGCTTTCATCGCAAAAAAGAAGTCTGGCAGCGAGAAACGCTGACAATACCGGAAAAGCACATCTGATTATACTGTCGGGCTTAGTGCCTGCAATGAAATTAAAAGGCCTAAAGAATTCTCCTTACTTACTAGCACAGTATGACAGACAGATTTTCTATTCTACCTACATTCCACCTGAATAGCTACTTAATAAAAGTTCTTCAAACTGAGTTTGCCATTTAGTGGGTTTTATTTTTTGGCCTTCAACAAAAGCTCTCTGAAGCTTCAGCCGAGCACATCATACCAAGTGCACTTGCTCCTCCCACTCAGAGGAGCTGCTGCTCGGCAGCTGCTCGGACACGGAGTCACGTAGTGGAGTGTCCACATGGCAGGACTTTGAGCGTGAGCTCTCAGCGTGCTCTGCGTTTGTGTCGAGAGCTCCTGTGGGCATGGCGCCCAGCCCCACCAGATCTAACTGAGTCGGCCTCTCTGCGACGGCGCGCTCCTCTTCTGCGCCACAGAGTCTCTGGGAGCTGAAAGCCACATCTGCCGGGGTCTCCTCGGGTCGCCTGTATTCGTGAAGGGCGACTGTGCTGGCGTTCACGTCCTCGTGCGAGCTCACGTTGTAATCAGCGTCGCAGGACACCGGGGGCACCAGGGTGATACCCTGGGGGTTAATGTCGTGGAACCAAGCCATGATATTACCAAGAAGGTTAGCATTTGTTGCTAAAGTAGACGATGAGGGCGGCCCGTGGATGCTGCGTGAGTCAGCTGTGTCAGTGGAAGAAGGGAAGAGGCGCGGTGTGGAATTGTTGCCTGGAGCCACGGGTAATTGCACAGACGCCCTGGATGCCCAGCGGTGACCTTCATAGTGTTGCACAGAAAAAGGAGCCCCCGTGGCAGTGGAGTGCTGGTTGCTGACTCTTACCAACTTATCCTCCAGCTCAAGCAGTTCTGAGCTGCTCCGAGAAGCTCGGGGAGGAACGCCGACATCGGGAGGGGTCTGCTCAAGCCTAGAAGGCAGAGAGCTTCCAATCGCCCCCAGGGACATTTCGCTGGTGAGAATGTCGTGGTTGGACCCGCTGACCGCCATCCCGGAATCCTGGAGGGACAGCTGGATGGCCAATAAAATGTTAGGGTCGTCCTCATCTAAGGAACCAAGACCCTAGAACAAAGAGAAGCAAACGGTCAATCTTTAAAAAAAAAATAAATGGACTAAAAGTTTCCCATTTGTAAAAAGGGGATTGCTTTCTCACCATTAGAGGACCCGGTCTGTGTCCACCTCCAACGTCCTGAGGATCTTTAGTAACCAAAAAAAAAAAGGCAGACATTAAAAACAATTAAATAATAGTCTAATTAAAAGATAGGTAAAAATGGCATCAAACATTATCCAAAGTAAATTAAACATCTGTATCTCTCAAACTGAAATTTAACAGATCATGCAACTTTGCAGAAAATAAAATGTTTAGCATTTTTATTTAGAAAAACAAGAAATATCCCAAAGGGCTTCCAGACACGTCTTCATGCAAACCAAACATGAGGGCAAACACTAATGAGTTTGATATTTTTATCTTATTAAACGTGATTATTACTTTTTGAGGCTTTAAGCCAAAACTCAAATTCTGTTCACGCAAATGTATCAAAAACTGAGAGTGTAACCAATTAGGTGCACTTTACACATTCACGTTCTGTTTAAGCTCTTTTTCAAATCATTAAAAATTCAAAGGGCATCGAATTAAAATGTCTTAAATTCTTCATGTAACATCACGATGACTCTAAACCTTCAATAAAGATTTCTTTTAGCACTAAACTAAATAAAGACAAAATATAAACTATTAAACAGGGCAGAAATTCACGGAACAATTAGCAGTTTGGCAGAAATTCCTGCAAATTGTTAATGTCAAAGACGAGAATAGATGGTGCAGCTGTTCTATTAATCACTTTCTCAACAATACAGAAGCGATAGCTATGACATGTAATTATACGGTGCTAAATGGGATATATGGACCTAAATTTGTAGGAGTTTCTTCTCAACCATCTGTTTGGAAATTCTTAAGATTATATTCCGACTTTCTAAGAAGTGCTAAAAAATAAAAACATTTTAAACAAGAGACACAAACCTGATGAACACATTTTGGTGACATTAAACCTGACACTGCATCTTTTTACACCAAAACCTGACAACAAGAACTTCACAGGTCAGGAATGATACATTTTCCCAAACTTCAGGAAAGTAGCTGTTAATTCTGCTTAAAATACAACTCAGTTACCAGATTGAATAACTGTCCAATATGAAGTCTTGTCATGTTTCAACCCATCAATTGGTAAATCGGGTTAAAATAATCAGAATTTTGCTTAAAGAGCCTATCCCATGCTTTTCTGAAGTCTTTCAGAGTAAACTATATCCAAATATATGATCATATGTTATATTTGGCACAATAAACAAAAAATTATTGATCAAATATCAGTTATTTTTACAAGTTTTTTTTGTTCCCCGGAAGTAAGCCCTTTAAATTGCCTAAAACCTGCATCTACCTCAGAAATACATTAACAGTGTGTTTTTCTGTACTTTAATAAAGAAAAATTGATGTATTCTTCAATGGTACGGTCTCTTTTGATCTGATTACACATTAAAAGCAGCTCGTTGTCATTTTTTAGCCTTATTTTTACAGTTTCTACAGTATGTTATCTTGAAATTTGAACTAAAAGGATTTTTTTTGTTATGTGATTAAGGTAGTGAAAAAACTGCAGTTCTAATTTGTTAAAGTTTTGTTAGAACAAAAGCTCATTTTAAATCCCCAAACTTCCAGAATTACAGTATTTTTTGGACTAAAAGTTGCACCCCGGCCAAAATATGCAAATAAAAAATGAAAAAGTGACGTATACACCGAAAAATCCACTACATGAAATAAAAATAAATTAAGAAAAAAAAATTCATCACAACCAATGAAAAATAAAAGTCAGCAGATCAGTTGAACCTGCCCTACCCAAAGTGCTGTCACTGAGGTCGTCGGGATCAGGCGTGTTGCTATGGACGCTGGACATGTCGCCTCGTCTCCGCTGCCGATGTCTGCGTCTGTACTGGAACTCTGCATACTCCTTTAAGTAAAAGCAAAAGTTACTGTTAAAACAGAGTTTCTTTAGATTCCTTTAATTAAAATGTTTCCTTTTCAATATGCTCAGTAGTTTTGTCCCCGCTTCCCTAAATGAAAAATGTTCCTTAAAATGCTCAAAGAAAGCCTTTTGGCTTAAATGAGGTCAGGATAACGTTTCAGGAAGATGATGCCCCAAGAGACACTTCAAACCCTTTCATATCCAGATCGAGCTGGAAGTCCCTGAAGTTACAGCGTAAACTGAATTCATGCAAAAGAAATGCTGAACTGGAGACATGAGTTTAGTAGACCACCACAGACAGTTTGAAGAAAGGACTGAAAGCTGATCTCAGGAAAAGAGTTCCAGTGATTTAAAGATCAATTTAATGTCTTCTATTTCTAGAATCTGAACAATGTTTGAAAAATGATGACATCCACAACTGTACTTTCACCTGGAGGTGAAATCCACTCATCACTTTATGGTTCTAACAAAATGTAGAGTGGGTTTGATGTGGTAACTTAAAGGAATTTGTATTAGCCAGGAGAAGACACACAAAAAAACAATCAAGCAAAGCTTTTATGGCCAACTCACATAAATGTCTACTTTATGACTGTACTGCAATAAAACTTTCCAGTATGAAGTAGTACATGAGTTTTCCATTTTAACCCTTTTACACCTCAGCTGATCTCCAGACATTCCTCCAACTGTCATAACTTAAGGCTGAGCGCCTTTTGCCCAACAGTGAAATCTGATTTTTTCCACATCAAACTCCATTTCTGATCTTTTTTTCCCTCCATTTACTTTAATAAAAACCAAAATGACAGAATATGTTTCACAAAAACTCTTATTATAACATTTCCTTAAGGAAAAGACTTGAATTCAAAGTGCAGCTAAATATGAGCTAAAGCGCTCAACAGTGGACTCCGTTCCAGGGGATGAAACAAATTCCACTTTTGGTAGCAACAGCCCTAAAATCAGATTCTGCATCATGTGGTTTGATGACTGAAATCACAAAGTTGAACCAGTTCAATTTAACTGTAGTTTACTCCAAACTACGGAAGCCCAAGAGGGCAGGGTGTTGGGGGGGGGGGGGTTCAGATTTTCCCAAAAAATAAATCTTCTGAAACAACAAACTCGAATGAATCAATCAATAAAAATCTGCAACTCTTCAATCAAAATTCCAGCAGATTATAAAGTGGAGAAAATCAGCTTTGTGCTGATATGCAACACTGTACAACAATCGACATCAATCAGTTGAATATTTGTGGAGAAAAGCGGTTTTCTTCCCGTCAGAATCACCTTGATCCCATGAACGGACGAGGAATATGGTATGTCAAAGAGAGTGTGCTATTTCAGTGTCACCTGCACCATCCCAGGTGCTAAAAGAATTTACTGTGAAGCGTTTCCGTAACAAATCCTGTCTGTGAAAGGGGTTTGCTCCTTTACATACCTTTGAACACTCACTGAATTTGGAAGAGAGCAGCCATAAAACCTCTTCCTATTCATGAAGGGGAGAGGCAGGAGTATGTTTGATCATTTTTAGTAAGAAAGCTTTTATTTATCTCCAAATGTTTAAGCTAAACTAAAACCACTTGTTTTCTTCATTAGTGAAAGATTTTAGCAGGATAATCAAACAAATTTCTGCTTAGCCAACATATAATGTAGCAGAACCAATATGAATTAGCATTTGTTAATTAAAAATTTCATGTACAAAATATCTGGATTTCTCCATGACCTGAAATAAAATAATAATAATAAAAACCAGGAAAGAACAGACATCTTATCTGCAATATGACGACAGTAGTTTAAGATCATAAAGTCATAAAAACAAAACCTTGTTTGAAATTTTTCCACAAGTAAGCCAAAACAAGAGTTTTTTTATATGGCTTTATGACAGTGCAGGACTCACGTCGAGTGCTGGACAAAGTACACTACAGCAAGTCAAAGTATAAAGGCTTCTTGTCAAATATTACTTCAAAACAAATAAAAATTGCAGTAACCCAACTACTTCAAAAACACATTCTTCTGTTTACTAAATGATGGTATTTATAGTGCTTGAAAAAAAGCCAACAAATTGAAATAAATTAAGAAGATCGATAAAATGTAAATTCAATTATGCATCTTTTTTTTTTTTTGCCTTAAATAAAATTGAAGCAAAAACAAACGAAATATGTACAGATACGATTAAAATGCAAAACATATTTAAAGATTATTAGACAGGTTTGATTGAAATGTAAAAAATAATTAACTAATTGTGTAAAAAATAGCTAGTATTTAGGAACTTAAATAAAAGTGGCTCCAACCTCATCATCCCATTACCAACACAATCACCGTCCGTCCTCTGAATGTGTCCAAACCATCCTATACTGGCCTCCCTGCACTTAATGTATCTCCAGAACATGTAAACATGAGTTGTTCCTCTGATGTATTCAGCTCTGCCTGAGTTTTTTTCTCAGAGTGACTGTGTCAAAACCAAAAACATGTCCGCTCTCACCCCAGTCTTTCTCTCATTCTTTCTGACACTCTTGTCACACATCGCCTTCCTTCCACCCTGCTGCACACCTCTGCACCTCTTTCACTGTGGCTTCTAAAGATTCCTGCTTAACTTCCTCTAACAGTTTGTTTATCACCACAGCAAACAAGAAGGTGCTCAAAATACGCAATTTTGTTCTTAAGTGAAATAATTGTATTTCTGTTCCAGTCTTTTTTCTTTTTTTGCAAGAACAAGCACACTAAACATATTAGTGACCTCTGGGGATTCTAACAGCAGGGAAAATTTATCAATAAAGAAAAAAACATTCTAATTTTTGCATCAAGCAGACAGCGGTTCTGGTCCAGACCCAGACAGTCCCATAAGGACCCAACAGGAGAAGGAAATAAAATATATTAGACTGCTGCTATTTTAACTGGAACCTCTTTGGGAGACTTTACAGTTTAGTGGAATAATGCAGACCAACTGCATGCTGGGACATCACAAGTGATACCACTCAACCAATCAAATGTGTGCTTTACAGGATGTTAAGGCTGAGCAGATGAAAACATTAGAGGGCAGTTGCACTGCAAAAATGCAACAAATTATTTAAAAAATAAAAAAGAATGAAAGTTTAGGAAACAGATAAGTTATATGAAGAACAAATCTGAGAGAAAAGCGAACCACAACAAAAAAAGATCAAGAATAAGACGAGTGACACCAAAAGATGTCTGAGAAAATAGAGTATTTTATCTGAAACGGACAGATTTGGTTCCGTTTTGTGGGAACTCCAAACCAGCTGGTCAGAAACAGACACTTATTAAAAGAGACAATGTGAAGCAACAAAAACATCAAATGTGCTCACTGAAATCTGAGTACAATCCTAGAAAATAAACAACCTGGGAGAGCTCATAATGAGACGCTCATTCACAGCCAAACAATGAGCTCAAGAGTGTTTCCTCAAAGTTTACTGAAATTAAGGCCAACGCCAAAAGCCTTTTACTGATGGAGGGGTTGCCAAAGAATGCAGGAGTGCAGAAACAGAAACACTACTTTAAGCAAACACAAAAAAGCAATGATTCCTCCACCTTCCAGGTCCCTTTGGCACCTTTTCCAGTCTGAGGACAGAACTTGACAATGTTTGTCTCCAACTATAGCTGACAGCAAGCAGCTTCCTCTACTATGAATATTAAATATAATCAAAGATTGTTCCACCCTCAGTAACTACCTCCACAGGTGACTAAGATCCAGGCAGGATAAGCTATAGATCACTTCTACGAAAATGTTAAAATGTGTATTAAATAGCTCTAAAGCTGGTTGTGATTAAACATGTTAAACTGAAAGAATAATACTTTTTATCTTTTTTTAAGCATATCTGCAGTTTTCACATTTTTGTTTCTTTTGAGGGCTGCACGGTGGCGCAGTGGTTAGCGCTCTTGCCTCACAGCGAGAAGGCCCTGGTTCGAATCCCGGCTGGGACCTTTCTGTGTGGAGTTTGCATGTTCTCCCCGTGCATGCGTGGGTTTTCACCGGGGACTCCGGCTTCCTCCCACCGTCCAAAAACATGCTTCATAGGTTAATTGGTGACTCTGAATTGCCCCTAGGTGTGAATGTGAGAGTGAATGTGTGTGTGATTGCGGCCCTGCGACAGACTGGCGACCTGTCCAGGGTGTACCCCGCCTTCGCCCTTCAGTAGCCGGGTTAGGCTCCGGGACCCCCGCGACCCCAAAAGGACACAGCGGTTAGGAAAATGGATGGATGGATGTTTCTTTTGAACCGATTTATTTTGTTATTACAGGAATCAGAAGTCATAAATATGTCATGTGACTTGCTATATGGCAAACAATGGTGTCATGAAGTTTTTGAATTATAATAAATTCATTAGTAGTGGCAGTCAAGTAACAATTCCATCCACTTTTTTAACTCGCTTTTATAACCTTTTGGGGTCATTGGGTTGCTGGAGCCTATCCAAAAATTGATGAAAATATTTGGAAACTTTACATAAATTCAATTATACTTATATCTTTTGAAACCTTTGCTTCAAGATTTTTTTTGTGTATCAGACCCTTTTAAGTTTCAGTTGTAAACTCTGTACAGGTTATAGTACACAATGCTAAAGTTTTCTGTTTTAGGCTGACCACTAACAAAAACTCTATACATCTTGGGAAAAAGGATGGTCAGTTTTATAGCTCAATGAGCATTGAAAAAAATCATTTTTTTTAAATAACAGATTTCAGTAACTATAAAAAATGACAGCAAAAAGTACATATTTTATAACACAATTATACATTTTATATCATATAAATTGTACCAACAACTTGCACTTCAAAGTACTTAATATTGGAAGTGCTTTAATTGGCTCATACCTACTTTTTTTCCTTTAAATAATAACAAAAAGTAAAACTAGTAAGTAAGTAACATTTACTCAGTTGCGTTTACTAACCCCTTTTGGTGAAAGTTGTTCTTTAAAGAGTACTTTTTCTGCACTATATTTTTTACTTTAGTAGATTTATTATGAAAAACTAGTAAGTACTCTTACTTAGTTACAGTCTTTGTTTCTAGTTGTGCTTTTAATATTGGGATAATTATTGGGGTGATTATTTGCATCTTACCTAAGAATATACTTAAAATAAAAATAAAAACTTTATTTTACCTGAAAATCCCTTTGAGATACAATCTTTTTTCAAGGGAGACCTGGGCCAAAACTCAACAAACTTACGAGTATTTCTGCCAATGTGGAGGTCTGCTGTCTTATTTTTAATTTAAAAAAAAGGATTAAAACTTGATTAAAAGTATTATCCAACAAGTGCTTTAAAATAACAGCATGCTGAGCGCTGGGCAAAAGTTCAATAGTTCATCTCTGTTTTATTCTTAATAATCAGTGTAATTTAGTTGTCATCAAAAAGACTAATTAGAAAGATGTTTCTTTTTATTCAGTTACTTTTTGAGTATCCACATACTTATATTTTTTTACATTTTGTAAGCCAAATGAAAGGTTTTACAGAATAAATCAAATATTCAAAAAACCTGATAAGTTGTTTTTCCTTATTTTTCTCCTCTTTCTACCACTAATTATTTGGATGAATACTTTTTGCTTCTACTTGAGTGAGTATTTGAATCAAACCAACCCTTTACTTATCACAAGTATGGAGTGGCTTATCTTTAATTAAAATATTCATTTCAAGGTTTCAACTCTGCAAACAGAATCTCAGCATTTTAGCTGCATGGCTCTACGGTCTGCAAACTGCACAATAATGGACACCTGGGGAGAAAACTGCGATGCATTGATTCATGCACGAATCCAAAAAGGAGGGGGCGTGCCCATAAAACTATTACTTAGATGACATCTTTATGATCTCAAGTGTTCAGTACAAACACCTGTAAGTCATGTGCAGTGATCCATAGCGATGTTTTAAGGTAATTTCCTGTGTCGTCCGCTTTCAGTTCCTACAAGTGTTTGCATGGGGAGCGCTGAAGCATCTGGATCACTTCCGAGTGTCAAATTAACAGGGTATCTTTAGACTACTGTGGCTTTTCACAGGCGGTATGAATGGCTGAATTCAAAAGAAAAATGTTAATAAGGCTCAGACGTTCATTTTACCTTCAATTAAACGTGATTTGCTGGGATATTATTAGAGCACTGTTGGCAGTGCTGCAGCAAATCAAGCACTTCTCATTCACAGATAAAGGGCACTTCAAATAGCAGGTATCTGATGCAAGCACTTTTGTTTGAGCAATTGATATGATTACCGATGAGAGATGCAAAAAATGGTTTTTGAGGCTTCCATTTTGTTAAATAACCGATGTGAAGCGGCTGAATTAAAAAAAAAAAAAAAAGATTAGGTAACAATCTTGCAAGTTGAGCTAAAATCTTATTATTTTTCTGTCCTTTTTTAACCTGAGTATGTAATGTTTTGTAGTGCTGGGCGATATGACGATGCATATCGTTTGGGCGAAAGAAAAGAGTTTATCCTGCCATTTCTCTTCTATTGTTTATATCGTTTCTAATCGAATTTGATCCATTATTAGGGAAAATATGTCATTAAATAGCCTGAGACAATTGCATAGGTGTTGCCTCGTCTATGTGTACACAAAATTGTACATAAGTAAAAATAAAGACAAATTAAAAAGAGATTCTTCGCAAAGAAACCTTTTTTTTTGGTTTTGCAACATAATGCAAAGCAACGCGACATTTTTCTCAATTGTGACTATTTAGTTATCTGTAACTTAAAACAGTTAGAAAAGTAGTAAAAAAAAAATTCAGAAAATGAGATTTAATCTCAATGGGATTTCCTGGTAAAATAAAGGTAAAAAAACAAAACTGAAACTATACTTTTGTCGTATATTGTGATATATATCGTTATTGTGATATAAAATAATTTATATGGTGACATACAATTTTTTCCATATCACCCAGCACTAATGTTTTGTTTGAATAAATTAAGACCAAAGTTGAAAAAAAAAATACGATAATAGTTGGTAAAGTAAATCTGTTCACAAAACTCTTAAACAAATCGTTTAAATTTGATAAAAAGGTGATCTAGTTGCAGACACAACATACCGCAAAAGTAAAACGCCTCTTAAAAAATAAAAGCTGCCTTTTAGAGGGCAACTGCTTTCAAAAATCAATCCTTTTAGCCATATTGTTACGGGGCTTCAATGCAGAAAGCAAGGAAAAATACATTTCAAAATAAAAGAATTATAATTAAAATATGAAAAGGAGATTAACGTTAAAATTCTTGACAGCAAAACATTCATCACACGGATGTGCAAAAACAGTTCTATATATAGGTGAAGAGTTTACACTAAGAAAAAAAAAAAACGAATATGTTTTTACCTCAGGTGATGCAAAGCCTAAATACTCCCAGTCCCACGTTCCACCAGCAAAACTGCCAGAAAGAGAAAAAGAAAAATTAAAAAAATCCATAAACTTAAAGAAAGTGCTGTAAAATTCAGTACTTAGTAGTAGCCATAAGTACCCATAAGAATCCAGAACCATTTGTGCCTGAAATTAAAATGATGTGTGGTTTACCACAGAACACATTTCTGATATTTTTCTGTTACCCTGCTGTCACCATGGGCTCTTATGGGTTAAATATAAGCCTTTTTTTTTTATTTAAGTGTGTTAAGGCACCTGCGCCTGGTGACCTCCGGAGAGTCGTTGGGAGCTACTCCTCTGGCAACTGAGGTGAGGAATTCCTGCCTCTTCTGCTGCACCAGACAAGCAGCACGAATGATCTTGTGGCGAGGTGTCCGCAGGTATGGCCGGTTAACCTTCTGTGCC
This sequence comes from Oryzias melastigma, assembly GCF_002922805.2. Lineage (NCBI taxonomy): Eukaryota > Metazoa > Chordata > Actinopteri > Beloniformes > Adrianichthyidae > Oryzias > Oryzias melastigma. The sequence goes on from NC_050527.1 coordinate 13,077,522, forward strand.
AGGTCCTCTGTCACCATTTCCAAGTCTGTCTGCAGTCAAAAAGACAAATAGGCAACTCAAACTAAGGGACAAATGTAAGCAAATAAATATAATCAAACAATTAAGTATTTTGTGCACCAAAATATCCTCAAAAATAAGAATACAACAACAATATATTTTAGTTATAGAGCACCCTCTACAGGTCAAATGTGTTTCTTCAGAGCATAACTGATGACTTTGATAACTTGTCAGGCTCTGGCATGTTTTTACGCGTTGTAAACAGCATACCCTGCTGGATTAGAAGAAGTTGACAGCAGTTACACAGATCTTACACTCTGTTGTCATCCTATGTAGTTGTTTTAGGAGCTTTGGGGTTATGAATTAAGATGAAAAAAACAATTAAGACTTAATTACAAAGATCTCATTCAGTTCTGATGCTACAGGGGTAAACAGTGATCTCTCTCCTTTATAGGGGCGATATAGAAGCACACATTCTGTTGCACGCCATTAAATGATGCCAATAATGATATGATACAAAAAAAAATATTTGGAGTCTTAAGAAAAAAAATAACATTCATCTGTCTTTAAAGAAAGTACCCCTCAGACCTGCATAAGTTCATAGATCTCCTTCTTGGTGCTTTTTGGCTCCAGGAAAAACCCATAAGGATAAGAGCACTTGAGTATGCGGCGAGTCTTCAGCAGCTCATGGACCGCATCTTCTATAAATGTGGTGTCGGGTGGGCCTCCTTCTCCTGCAAGACAGGATAAAAACATAACAAAAATGTAAAATACATGATTTATCTTAAAGATAGAAATACTAAACCAACTCCAGCTGCAGTACTCTGTTCTGAACAGCATCAATATTAAAAGGATTCAAAGGTTATTCCAGCCTTTTAGAATTTTGAACTGAGATCTACATAAATATGAACATTTACATTTACAATTTTGTCAAATATATTAAGTATTGGTATAAAATAATATTGAAAACAAGAAGTTTTAATCTTAGCTAAATTATAGGTCATTTTTTTATTGATAAATTAGAAAACAAGGATGTTGTCTGTTCATAGGCAGAATGAACTGTTGTATTTACATCAGATTATGAAAAATTAAAATCTAGAGACATTTTAATTGATGTGGATTGTAGCAAAACTTGACTAGTTAATATTACTTGAACGGATTTGTGAAAGAATCTTGATAAATAATCAAAGTAAAACAGTTTACTAAAATGTTTAGGTAAATATTAAAACTCATCACTATTAAAAAAATAAAACTGGTGTCAAAAATTAATACATTTTTCAAGCATCTCAAGCTGCAGACAATCATTGCTGTGATACTTTATTGTCTAGTAATGCCAAAATAATGCACTGGAAACCCAATATTAGAGCTCCAAGTGGGTTAAGGGGCTTTAATCTGGGGAGCAAATGGATGATATAACAACAATTAACACTCCAGCAATGCGTTCATTTATCATCATAATTATTAGCATTAACCACTTGGTAGCGTTGTGCTGTTTCATTAGCATGTTGTGTGTATAGAGCTGGGGTGCAGATAAATACAGGGGGAATTCTACTACGCAGGAAAATACTATTAAAACACTATTGTGGGTCTAATTTAAAAAGAGCTGGAACTCTTCTACCCATGACAGAGTCAGAATGTCTTCTCAAATATTCAGTCAGCTCCAAATGATTGTTCTTTATTGGTATTCTTTTTTTATGAATTTATTCCCACATTCAATTATATATTTTGCTATACTGTTACACAACAGTTCTCTGGTTAGCGATATATTTGTTTGGTGCTTCAACTCTGATGCACCCTTTGTGGCCTTCTCCCAAATGTTAGCAAACCAAAACTCTATAAGACTATAACAATATATCTAGGCTAAACAGGTAATAAAGAATGAGATATGACTGTAATAAATTTTGCAGTTATTACTGAGTCCACACTTACTTCCTCTGAGTGCTCGACTGAGTTGTTCCATCTTCTCTTTGGCTGTTTTTAACAAGTGATGTTCGAGCTGTTGTTAAAAAATGGGAAAGACATTTGTTGTTGACGGCAAGATTTTTAAGAATCATACATAAATAATTGAAAAAAAAACTAAAAGAGTAAACTCCCAACAATTGGAGCAGTCTATTACAAAATCAAGAGTATTCAAATGTGTGTAAATCCTTAATATAATCAATAATGTTCTAATCATAAGGTACAATGTCTTGAAGACAATAATATAAATTATTATCTTGACAAATAAAAGCAAATCATGTTGAAATGAACAACAATTTCAGTTTTTTTCAGCTGTTTTTTCTGATTAGGAACTAATTAAGTAGTAAAAACAGAAAATTGTGATTCAAATTTGCAGCAGAAACTGTGACTACAACTGTGAAATGAATCTCACACAGATGGCAAATCTAAGCTTGCAGGTTTTACCTGGTAGCTGTGCTCGTGGTTCTTGAAGCGCGTGTAGTAATGCATGAAACGGTCCAGCTCCTGGAAGCTCTTGTGCTTCTTCTCCGCCTGCGAAAACAGTGACCATAAAAAGTCACAGGTAATGAACTCCGGGGCGCCGTGTTCCCGCTCGCCGTGTTCTCATTAAGGTCAGGATCACTGAATTCAAGATGCATTTTGGAGGAAATTGAGTTTTGATGTTTAAGCATGTTAGAGAAGATTGACAATGTGTTTTAAAACTCAAATTTATTTATTTTCCTTATGGACTAAAAAATGTAAAAACAAAGTCTTGTAAACCAATCATTACTATAGATGCATTTAATAATTGAATTATCTCATATTTTTATGATGAGAAAGTTGATTTGAGGATATGAGCTGGTAGGTTTACAGATAAATGAGGAGTGCAGTCAGATGCTGTAAACATGTCTGCAAAAACACACCAACACAAGGTGCGTTTTAATAGCTATCACTCCAGGCTATATCAATTAAAGATGGACAATAGAACACATTTTGAGTTCTAAGGTTACAAAGTGAGCTAATTACTGCTCAGTGGTTCACCTTTTATCCCTGCCTGAGGCAATAATATTCACAAATCACAGAAGTATACTAATAAAAGTGTGTGAACCATGGTTGGACTCGGCAAAACACAAACAATTACTAAAAAAACTCGCTTTCCTGCTGCATCACCTGGATTGCTAGAGAACTATAAACCTCTATCAAAGAATTTCAAAATAAAACGTGGCATTTATAGACATTCTCCCACAGTCCAATCGTATACCTCTTCTGTCATCTCCTTGGACTGCTCCTCCACCTGCTGGATGACTTCATAGCGCGTGCAGCGATAGTATCCTCCCGTCGAGGAGCTGTGCTTTTTCCACTCCTCCATGCAGATCCAGCAAAAGTCATATTTACACTGCAGGGAGAAGAACAGAGAGGTTCTTCAGTTCTGTCATATTGACAGAAGCTAAACTGATCAACAGTGTTTTGTAGTCACACCTTTACATTCTTAAGTTTAGGTAACGGAAAGTTTAATGTCATAAGATTGCTGTGTTGTGTCCAAAATATGTATATTTAAAATATTGATATGATAGTTTTATTTTCCCTGTTTTATTGAACTGGTGATTGTACCTTATTGCAGACATTTCACTTTAACAACTCCTAAAAATTCCTAGAAAAAAATATTTTTGTAGGGATTTTGGCTCAATACCTGCAGGATCTCATGCATATAGATAAAAAATAATTAGGACCATCATGTGATTAATTTTTTGTACAATTAATTAACCAATCTATTTCAATGTAACTTAATAGTTGCTGTAGTCTTATTTTGAGGTATTTTAATTTAAATGTGACAATGTAGAGAAGTAAAAGATCCAAATACAATTTAAAAAGTAGCTTTATGAAGTTTGTTATTATAACAGGCTTCCAACCTTTAATTTTAAACCATTGAGGGGTTTTATTTCCAATAATGAACAATTACAAAAAAAAAACATTCACTCTAGAGTGCTCTAGTTTATCACATAAAAAAGTAGCTCTCAGAGAAATCCAAAGAATAATTACCACAAACCTCTTAATAATATATCCTATTAATGGTGACAATCCATATTTTAATATTTGATGCAATATGCGCTCCGTGTACCTGATTCATTTATGTTGTACCATAGATCAGGTGAATACTCAATTCTGATTGGCTGCTGGGTGTGGATTATAATATGATAATGCACACCTAAAAAAGAAGTTCCGGTCACACGGCCCACATGTTCTGTATCACTGCGCAGGCTTCTGTAAACATACTTTTGTGTCATTTTCAGGACAAAAACAGTCAGTAAGAGGTGAACTTTCTCTTTGAACTGATGTTTTATTTTGTGACGATCAGCATTTATATCGTTTTCCTTTTGGAATGTGAAGGAGTTCATATTGACAAATGACAACAAGCCACATCATGTATCAAATAGTCTGCTTTATGTGAAAAAGTGATTTAAACTCAAGAAGTAAGAAGAATAAAGTACTAAATATAGATTGAATATTCATTTCTTTGTAAATGACCAGGGTATAAGCGTGATAATACCCTTCAAAGTGTGCGTTAGGAGAAATTAACGCACTTTGCGGAAGCAACTGTCCTCTGCTTTGCGTCAGGCGGTTCAGGCCTCCGCGTCACTCCATCGGGTATTATCCTTTATATTACGAACACCTTATTGGGCGTGGCGTTGTTTGTGGTTAATTCCACAAAGAACTCCAAAGTCGCACATTGATGACATCACAGCAGAGAAAACTTCCAAACATTTTAAGTGGTCTGATTGCTTTGTATTGATGATCAAATTCAAGAAACATGTATATTAAATGCTTCAGTTTTAAACTAAACAACATTTGAATAAAAAAAGAATATATCATGTCAGTATTTTTCCCTCTATCCTTCTATTTTACGTTGGTATTTCCAAAATAAATAATGAAATAGCAGCAGGTTTTATCTTCCAACAAAATGGGACATTTTTTTGTTAATGAAAATATAAAAGGCAGAAATAAAAAAAGCACGTCTTTCAACATATCCTTGTTTAATTATTTAATCAACAACAAACAATGCAGGTTTGACAAAAAAGGAATAAATGAAAACGAGATCAGAAGATGTGAATGATGAGAGCAGAAAAGCTTCAAAGTCCTCCTGTCAGCCGTTCCATTCAGTAAAGGGGAGAATATACAAGAGGCTCTTTGTAATATTAGCCAGGTTTCACAAAAGCAGCTGTTTGAACTTACTGTGAGCACTCCGAGCCTTCTCCCACTAAAGGGACTAAAAGGGCTACATTTAAGAACACCAAGTACCTCAGATAGTAGAGAACAAGAAAATACTACAGTACTGTAGCCAGGTCGATGTAATTTCACTTTACAAGTCTAAGAGGACGTCTCCGTGGGTGAGAAGTTGGCTGAGAAAGCACAAAAAAGTTGTCATCTCTGTTGTCTTGGAAACACTATGTTTACACAGTACTTCAGAAAAACCAATACAACATCTCTGAATTGGGGGTGTTAAATGGAAAGACAGAGGCACAAAAAGATGGCAATTAAAATGGAGAGTCTTGAGATGAAAAAGAAAAAAAAAGTGTGACACTAGACGAGATGGAAGAAAGCAGCAGCGAAAAGACAAGGGTTTCTTGGCAACATTAAATCCAATGTTTCCAAGCAACCGGGGGCAAAGCCATTTCTTAGGAGGTAATAACAGGTCAAGATGCTCAGTGCACTCCATGGCTCTCAGCTTGTGAAAGCGGTTACTTTATTTTTAAATCAGCTCAATTTTTGTCTGTCTTGTTAACCTGTAGTCAGTAACAGTGTCACACAAAGGGAGATCAGAGCTTAACGACAAAAACCTGTCTGGTGCTTTTATTTTTTTTGGCTAAATTAAAAAAGTATGTTGGGTATTTTGTAAAATATTCATACAAAACTCACCTTAGCACACTGCATATGATTGCAGCCTTCATTTTTCTGTATCGGAGACTTGCAGTTGGCACAGGGTTTGGAGTTGGTCAGCAACCATAAGCAGTTAGCTGCATCCTCGTACGCTTCGCTCACACCGGCCACTGCAAGAGAGAACACAGCCGGAATAAGAATGACTATTACCTCTGCATGAATACAAGCCGCTGTACCGAGTGAGACCTTTTCTAATGAGTGTCTTTTTTTGTATTATTGATAACATCTGCCAAGATGCCCTCCCACCCCCTGACTCTCTCACAATGAAAACACACAAAGGGAATACTTCCACAACTAAATCACTGGTTTTATCCTTTATCTGTTACTTGTAGAAAGTTTAGTTTCAACCATATATATATGATTTTATCAACCACAAAACTTTCTGAACTTTGTTTTATCTCAAAGCGTAACACTAACCACACAGTTCAACTAAAGACACACTCAGTTACAATGAGGGAACAAGCAAAAGTAACACGTTTCCTAGTACTAATTTAATACTAGGAACAATTCAAGTGTTTCACAAGAACTTCTATTTTTAAGTTTAAGTGAACACTGACTATTTACATGTCTGTATGCACAAACTTAACAGAATATTTTTCTTGTAAAGGGGGAAATAAAAAAGCTTTCTTCAATATGTATTGTAAAGATTTTTTTTTTACAAATAAGGCAATCAATTAAGCTTTGTTTAAGGGTTTTATAGTTCTAAAATCTTGTATTTATGTAAAAAAATGCTAAAACTAAATTTTTAGGGTAAAATAGTCCAGGAGGATTTTTTGCATTAATTTAAAAAAATATAATTGTACGACTTCATTCAGTATCCACACAGAAAATTCCTAGTTGTTGGTTTTGAATACTTTTCAAACTATTAGCTACAACTTTTTAAAGTAACGAAAAAATATAAAAAACAATATGGCTGTATTAAATGCATAGTAGTGAAATATAGCTGCGCTGGCACAAAAATAGTTCTTCATTATTGCAGAAAATAAAAAAAAATAAAAAAAAACTTCTGCAAAACCATTTTTAAAAATATTTTCCAATGCATCTGTTCTGTTTCTACTTTGTCTCGATTGTTTTGCTCAGTTCAATACTCCAACAAATATTAATAATAAAGACTTTTTTGTTAATACTCACGTTCCTGAGGTTTCATTTCTGAGACTTTCTGCAGCCACAACTTCCAGGTCTCACAGTCACACGGTTCATGGGCCTCACCCTGACATTCCCTGATTCACATCAGACAGATAATGGGTCAAACTGGGTGGAAATCCAGACCAATGCATGTAAAAACTTAAACTGACACAGATAAGATTGTAAGTTCCTAATAAACCCATTAACCAGTTAAAAGAACTTACTATTGAAGTGAAATGTGTTGCTGTGTAACCATATCACACTAGAGGAGGGAGTCCCAATTTACTGACTCATAAGACTTCAAAATCCTTCAAACTTTTGAATATCAAATGTACATTAAAATCCTTTACTTTTTATATTTCTACATATAAAAGAATAAATAATAGATGGTGTACTTTTAATAGACTATATCCAAATGACATCCCTACCTAAAAAAACTACTAAAAAAACTATATCGTGTGCAACTTTCCAGTGCCCTGGATTGTAACAGCAATTTGGAAATTTGGACACCATGCTCACCTTCTTTTTTTATGGCATATAAGACGTCACTGATTTCACCAAGTCAGAAACCTACTAAATATGAGTATTTTACAAATCCTGTGGTGAAATATTGGATGGTTTAAAAAATATACATGCATTTTTATTTCACTTGATAAATCATTCAAGTGCAATGCATTGTGGTCTATCTAGCCTTGATGCACACCGTTTTTTTTGGCAGACTTTGAGAAGTTTCTTGGGCACTGGATTATATAGAGTACTAAGTAATGAATAGTGAAGAATTTCTATTTAGTATTTGTTTACATTAAAGCCTTTTACAGCCACAGTCAGTCATTCATGTTCCATCTCATTTAGATAGTTTTACCTCCACTCAGGTGTTTTAAGCTAATTTGGGATTTAGCTAATGTATTGGCAACAAATTAGCTGTTTTGGCTAAACTAGACATGTTTCCAGTTGTTTAAGCAAATTTAGCATTTAGCTAAAAGTTAAGAAACATGCTAGCTTTTTCTTTGAGCTGTTTTAGCATTTAGCTGTTATTTTAGCATAATACGAGCTCATTTAGTTAATTTTACATCTTTTAAGGTTTTTTAAAATAATTTCAGATTTGGCTATTTTTTTTTTAGTTTCATCCTAGTTTTTCAGTGAAATTATTAGTTCAGTTAAAATTTTAGCTTTACGCTAGCTGTTTTGGCAAAATAATACAATCTTTCAGTTTTTTAGGCTAACTTTGAGGTCAGATAATATTTTTGCTGTATGCTAACTGTTTCTGCTATTTTAGGTTGTTTCTGAATTTCCTCTCTAACCCCTAACCACTAAAAAACTATATAGTGTGGGACTATATAGTGCCCTTGATTTTAATGGCAATTCGGACACAATGCTCACTACTTTGTTGTGTTTTTTCTAAACGCCGGATATGACATCACCAATTTCAAGTAGAAGAAGACAAGAACATAAGTCAAAATCGAATCAATACGAACATTTCCCAATGTTTATTTACAATTATACTGTGTTCTGATAGTGAAAATGTGGATGGCTTATTAAAAAACTACATTTAAACACGTTTTCTTTAGCTCAAAATTGTTTGACCGCAACGTATTGTAATCTATATTCGCTAATCTAGTGAGCATCGATGCAGGCTAGTGTTTCGCAAAGACTTTTGGGAAATTTCTAGTGCACTAGATTTTGGAATTAGTAGATTTGGACAGCACTACAAAATGGTGAACGCAGTAAATAAAGCACCTTATAGTGTGTAGGGAGGGAATTCGGACATAGCTTTAGACTTTCCTTCAGTTTCTCAGGCTAATTTGGCATTTAGCTAATATTTTAGCAAGCTATCAGGTTCAGCGTCTTTAGCTCTTAGTTTCAGCATTTATCAGCTATCAGCTCTACCATCTTCAGCAGCCAAATTCAGCTTACAGCATTCACACTGCCATGCTAGACTCTAGACAGACCATCAAGAACAACGTGGGACACTGAACCACTGAACCTACAACTTACATAAACCTGCTAGACTGCTCTACCTCAGCAATATCTACCTACATCTCTCATGGTCTCATAAACACATTACTATTGAAATTACCCTAAATACTGACCAGCAGAAGAGGTGACCTTTGCCACAATCAACAGCAGGGGCCCGGAGCATAGGGAAGCTTAGCGAGTCCCTTGTAGCCGTTCCGGGTCCCTGGTGGTTTAATCGTACAGCTCGCTCACATCCAGCCACAGGACACCACCGGATTGCAGGGTTGTTTTCAACAAAAGCCTGTTAGGAGAAGAAGAAGCAGAGATGGTTGAAATAAGTCAGAAGTTCATCAACAGATCTCTTCTTAAATTTCTGATGAGAATTTAAAAGCTGTTAAAATGACCTGAAATGAATTAATAAATCTTTTTGAAAATGAATATATTTAATTATTCATCCCTAATGAGGGTTTATTTAACTCAAATAAATATTAAAACTAAATCAGTTTAAAAATTAAACTTCTTTTTTGAATTACTAACCACTAAACCACTTAATTTGGAAAAATACACTGCCTGGCCAAAAAAAAAAAGTCGCCACCAAAAAACAGGGTCATACACTCCAATACGTAACTTTTATTGTTTGTGTTCCAAGTGTCCAAACTGGAAACATCTAATCTGTGCATTTTAGGTAGACTCAATATCTACCAACTACTTAATGTGAAGATGTAATTCTTGATATAAAACATTTAGATTTTCCTTTTCTTTTTGAAGCAGTAACACTTTATGATGACCCAAGTTGAAAACTGTGCTTGAAAGGCAGGTATGACACTTCATTAAACATATTCATGTAATATAGAAAGTCAAATTTGTTCTTAAATCTCCTCTTTAACTGAACCCTTTTCCATTTATTTATGATTCAAGTATTCAAAAAATACCTAAAGAGTGTTTCTATGAATCCAGAATGCTTAGCTGCTAAGTAAAATAGTTGCACCATAAGTTATATTTCTCAAGTGTTAACTTTAGCTTCATGTGCAAGTTAATTTTAGCACTTTCTATTAAGGTACAAGACTTCTTTGCTTTGATGGGAGGACCTCTTCTGTTCTATATAAACCTGTTGGAACTGTGAAGAAGCTGCATGTGTACCTTAATATCAAACTGGAGATAGCGCTTGTCCATCTCTCTGGATACCACACTCTCGATGACTTCTACTGGCACGAGCTGGTAACAGTCGTAGGCGGGGCAAAAAATGTTGTGGGCTTCTCCTTCTTGAATTTTTAAGTTTAGAAACCTTCAAAAAGTAAATAATTATAAGTAGTCATTAACAGTAACATCAAATAATTACAAAAAAAGACTTGAACACTGGCATGATGAGAACAAAAACACTATCCATCCATTTGCAGAACACGCTAAAATCCCTCTCAAGGTCACAGGGTTGCTGGAGCCTATCCCAACTGCTGTTGGATAAAGGCGGAATACACCCTGGGAAGCTTGCCAATTTGTAGCAGGGAAACAGAAAAACTAGTTTAAGGCAAACTGAAACATGACTTACCCTTCCCAGCATGCTCGGCAAAACTCATGGCCACAGGACATGTCGACGGGTTCCTCAAAGACAGAGATGGAAGACATGCAGATCCCACACTGAAAACAAAACACATTGATTGGTCAACATGAAGTATTTTGTCTTCAGAAAAAAAAACAATATAAAAGGGTCATAAACCTGTTTTTTCAATAATTAGAAAAAACACTTATTTCCAAATTTAAACCTATATTTTTAGAGCCACTATTCATACACATTACTGCTTCTTTTTATTTTCACATTCCAATATCTAAAAATACTCATAACTAAAAGGAATAAAATATTTTTGTAATAGAGGTCTTATTTAAAAATATTTTTTTTTTTAAATATGAATGAACAGTTAATGGAGTAACATAAATGTGTAAGTACTACAACTGTGATGACACAGCAGTTGAGCTACTGATAAAAAGTTGACTACAATGACAAAGAGAGGTCTTAATGGCCACAGAAAAGACAAACAGATGGCAGTGTACCTCAACAGTGCATGAATTGATCAGTGAATTTATGGGCACAAACAACTATAAGCTTTAAACAAGCACTCAAATAGCCTCAGTCAATATAAACAGGGGCGCTGTAATGTTAGGAACTGTGTTTGCATTCAGTACAGTAATTCAGCTACATTGTTTTATTTCCAGTCACTGACAATAATTATCAAAACTGTTATATTTCATATATATTACAATCCTCTGTGAGAAGCAAAAGATGAGGGATGTAAAATACAAAAGAGTAGGAGCTAGGAATTATTGAGAGTAAAGTTCCCTGTTACATTTTTGGGTTTCTGTTGTAGTTATTTCAGTGTAATGACAAAATATTGCCTAAAAGCATTACTGAAGCAAAACCCTTCAAGTGTATTTGAAAAGCCTCTTAGAATATTGCAAAATAATAAAAGATAGGTGCTTTATCTGTAGGATAACCAAGCAGACTCAAGATCAGGTCACTAATACAATCCTAAAGAGTATAAAATAGGCAGTCAATAATGTGATTTCAGTGCCACACAGAACTGCTTTTGACCGCGGTTGCTCGTCAACATTCAGAAAATGTTCAAACTGTTCTAGATAACAGAAAAGACTGCATCATTAAGGCCCTCAGCTCTGTTGTCACCTTATCTTCTGTAATTCATTTGATAGCATTGTTGGCAGAGGACAAAAGCAAAAGAAAGAGCTGATGGGAGCTGCTTGTAATTTGAGTTCATGACTGAAAGCTGTGTTCCAGCTCATTTACAAGCTTTGCCAGTAGAAGACACTACATCTCAGCGGTTATATTAACATGGTCTCACTTTTAGATTTCCTTAGTTTTGCTTATCTTCGAGCATGCTTTAGTTCATATTTTCAATTCTGTCGTACCATTTTCAAAGATCATTTTGAGGCTAAATAGAAACCCTAATTATCTTACAGCACATGTAAGGCCCGCGGGCCACATCTGGCCCACCGTGTTTTTATATCCGGCCGTCAAGATCATTTTATATTATTGTTATTAATGGCCCAGCAAAATGTAGTGCTGGTAACATGTCATCTACAGATCCCATAATGCAGTGCTTCAGCTAACTTCTACTAGCTTTCATGACGTCGAAGAGAAAAAGTTGATTGATTCTGAAAAACAGCCTTTAAGAAGCAGAATAAATGTTTACTGATGTTACTGGTAAACCCGTGTGTCTCATTTGGGGAGCAAATGCTGCTCTAATTAAATAATCTAATCTAAGACAATAGATACACACTTTGCTGCGAAATGTTTTTATTCTTTTAACATTCACTTTATTTCTAACTAGTATAATTTTGATAAGATATATTTTTATCTGGAGAAAAACACAAGTTATTTAAGGTTTAAGTTGACTTTGTCCAGAATAATGTTTTCTGTCTATTTTTATTTATTTTTTTATTTTTTTTAAGTTAAGTTTTAAAAGTTTTGTTTTAGTTTGTCAAATAAAAGCTCATCCTGTTCGGCCTTCAGCCTGTTTTGGATTTCGGCTCCCTGAGCCATCGAGTTTGACACTCTTGCTTTACAGAGACCAT